>NW_027100729.1:384420-476873 GCF_040412425.1 Macrobrachium rosenbergii
AACCATTTATATTGTTATTTGTTGTTTGTTTCATTTAACGGGGTTGTGGGGGTTGTTATGTCGGGGTTGTGGGGGGGTGGGTGGGTTCGCTGTATCGAGGTGGAAGAAACCAGCTGTTTGGTTCTTGAGCTGAATAAAATTTTGAGGATAAATTTATTATATTTATTTTTAACACCAATAAATTTAATTACATTTGAAATATATTTTATGATTATTTAAATAAACTTGTTATATTTATTTTTAACACCAATAAATTTAATTACATTTGAAATATATTTTATGATTTATTTAAATAAATTTATATTTATTTTTAACACCAATAAATTGATATATGTTTTATTTAAATTAAATTTATTTTTAGCACCAATAAATTTTATATATATATATATATATTTAAGATTTATTTAAATAAATTTATATTTATTTTAACACCAATAAGTTTGAATAAATTTGAAATATAAACATATATTTTATGATTTATTGAAATAAATTTTAAATTTATTTTAACACCAATAAATTTGAATTATAAATATATTTTATGATATATTCAACACAGATTTAAAGAAATTTAACAACAGATTTATTGAAATTTATTCCAAAAGTCGAATTACAGTTTTGTAAAAAAAAAAAAAATTGTTCAAGATATAAGAATAAATCTAAATTAAATTTTATCTTGAATTACAGTTAATTTAAATTTGGCCATAAATTGTAGGGGATTAAATTTAAAATTAAATTTGGCTGTCCGAACTTTTTTCTGTCCACCCTCCAGTCATCACACATACCAAATTGCAGCCCTCTAGCCTGCTCGGTAGTACCTATTTTATTTAAGGACGAAGTTAGCCATAATCGTGCGTCTGGCAACGATGTGGGACAGGCCACCACCGGGCCGTGGTTAAATTCATTTTAATAATAATAATAATAATACCGAGAGATAAATATAGATATATATCTTAAATTTTATCAGATTTATTGATAGGTAAGATCAATTTTTACATAAATTTATCAAATAAATTACACTTGAATTTATATGATAAATCCACGAACAAAATTTGCATGAATAAATTTGTTGAATTTATGCAGATTCATCATTCGATGTGCAGAATAAAACCAGTTTCCCCAATTGAGGCTTTTTCAGTCCGTCACTTTTGACGGATGAGAGAAAGTTTCCTGTTGACAGGTTATCGAATGAGAGAGAGAGAGAGAGAGAGAGATTGAAATTAGCGAGGGTCTAATGAATGGAATGGGTGATTGGAATGGACAAGAGAGAGAGAGAGAGAGTGGTAATGTATCCGTCTAGAGAGAGAGATAGCAGGCAAGCTATATTTCTCTCTCTCTCTCTCTCTCTCTCTCTCTCTCTCTCTCTCTCTCTCTCTCTCTGGAAAGGGAACTACATTTTCTCTCTCTCTCTCTCTCTCTCTCTGGAAAGGGAACTACATCTCTCTCTCTCTCTCTCTCTCTCTGGAAAGGGAACTACATTTCTCTCTCTCTCTCTCTCTCTCTCTCTCTCTCTCTCTCTCTCTCTCTCTCTCTACTCTCTCTCTCTCTCTCTCTCTGGAAAGGGAAACTCTCTCTCTCTCTCTCTCTCTCTCTCTCTCTCTCTGGAAAGGGAACTCTCTTTGGAAAGGGAACCACATCTCTGGGTCTCATTCTCTCTCTCTCTCTCTCTCTCTCTCTCTCTCTCTCTCTCTCTCTCTCTCTCTCTCTCTCTCTCTCTCGTATCAACAGGGCCACCCCAAAAATGGGCGTGGTCCTTTCTTGTACGGTCGAGAATAGGATTAATTTGGGTAATGCCTTTTGCGGAAGTCCAGTAAATTCTTGTGGGGGGGGGATTTAAAGGGATTTATGAGGCCCAGTGGTTAGGACACTCGGATTTTTAACCAGCCAGAGGGTGCTCGTTGTTTATTTACATAATCTGTGATTATATATATATATATATATATATATATATATATATATATATATATATATATGTGTGTGTGAAGATTAATCCCCACCTCCAAATTTTATATGCAAAGCATCCAAAATAATCCTATTTATTTTTACATTGAATGGGGGCTTTAAATCCCAAGATAATGTCTGCTCACAAGAGCACAGTTGACAGAGAGGGATTACCTAATCCCTTTTAATAAGGAGGTTGAAGGAGATTGATAAAGGTAAATCCTCACTCAAATGCTCAAAATCAAATTAATCCCCAAAATAAATCCTGGTTCTGTTAACAAGACCAGTTCACTGAGATGGATTAATCCCCTTTATAAAATATGATTTCTGTGGGGATTAATGGAGATATAAGGTTCCTAAAATGACCGCATCACAAAAAGGGATTAATCCCCTTTATATAATATGATTTCTGAGGGATTAATGGAGATATAAGGTTCCTAATAAGACCATTTTACAAAAAGGGATTAATCCCCTCTCTATAATAGGATTTCTGGGGGATTAATGAAGATATAAGGTTCCTGACAAGACCGCTTCACAAAAAGAGATTAATCCAACTCATTCAGTAATATTTCTGGGGGATTTATCCGGAAATAAGGTTCCTAACGAGACCACCTCACAAGAAGGGATTACTTCCACACATCAAATCATATTCCCGTGGGGATTTATCCAGAAAACGTTTCCTAACAAGACCACATCACAAAAAGGGATTAGTACAACTCATTGAATAATATTCCCGTGGGGATTTATGGAGAAATAAGTCCGCTTTTGCTAATATTGTCGCCTGAAGAAGTCTTATCAAATTGTCTCTTATCTGCTTATATCAAGGTGAGATAAGGAGAGACCTCTTGTAAATCACGGGAGCGTTTATTGGCTGTTAATCCCCCCCCCCTCTTTTAAGGGGGCTAATCTCCCCCTGGAGGGTACGTTTGTCCCCCTTAAAGGGGGGTGAGACAAATATTATATCTTGGGTATTTTTTTTTTTTATCATTTAGATGATTAAAAACTAAATTACTTTTTTCTCTCCGCACTTTATTCTCTCCGCACTTTATTCTCTCCGCACTTTTTCTGTCTGCACTTTTTCTGTCCGCCCTCAGATCTTAAAAGCCACTGAGGCTAGAGGGCTGCAAATTGGTATGTTGATCATCCACCCTCCAGTCATCAAGCATACCAAATTGCAGCCCTCTAGCTTCCTCCTCGGTAGTCTCTATTCTATTTAAGGTTAAAGTTAGCCATGATCGCACGTCTGGCACTGCTAAAGATGCCAACAACACAGGCCACCACCGGACCGTGGCTGAGAGTAAATTCAAGTAACTGTGTGAATTTGACTGTAACCGGTTTCTTGTGGTTGAGTAGTCACCCTGCCCCCTCTAGGGGGGGTCAAATATCCCTCAGGAAAGGGGGCTTCGCCCCCCTAATTGTTGATTTGGGTACCTCGCTAATATTAGTATATAAGAAATTATTTAAATTCAAGTCATTGTTTTTAAAGGTGAAAATTTAAGTGAAAGTGAGTGACTGGTTTGGTGTGGTTATGTAACCCCCCGCTTCCTCTAGGGGGGATCAAATACCCCTCAGGAAATGGGGCTTCGCTCCCTAATTGTTGATTGGGGGACCTCATTAATATTAGTATATAGGAAATGAGTTAAATTCAAGTCATTGTTTCTAAAAGTGAAATTATAAAGTATATAACTCATTAAGTAAATGTGAAAGTGAGTGACTGGTTTGGTGTGGTTACATACCCACCCTGCTCCCTCTAAGGGGGTTAAATACCCATAGGGGGGTCAAATACCCCTTGGGGGGGCAAATAATCCTTAGGGGTAAACAGACAGCCTGGCTAGTCTCTGCTTCCTGTAAATTGTTTACATACACAGGATCTGTGAGTTTATGTCTACTGGTCTTTTTTGTGTGTGTGTGTGTGTGTGTGTGTTCTCTCTCTCTCTCTCTCTCTCTCTCTCTCTCTCTCTCTCTCTCTCTATGTCTTCAGATGGCTGTTTTTGTGTTTGAAAAAGGTGCAGTTAGGGAGAGAGAGAGAGAGCCTCTTTTCCTCCCCCTCTCTCTTTCTCTCTCTCTCACAGCAGCCAAAATAGTCAATTCTCTCTCTCTCTCTCTCTCTCTCTCTCTCTCTCTCTCTCTCTCAGCAGAGAGATATATATATATAGAGAGAGAGAAACAACCATCCCCACCCACCCACCTACCCTCTCTCTCTCTCTCTCTCTCTCTCTCTCTCTCTCTCTCTCTCTCTCTCTCTCTCTCTCTCCCAGATCTCCATGGCAACGCCAGAGTTTCAAAAGAGATAAGATAGAAGAGGCCATTTTAGTCCCCTTCCAAAATGACGCCGTCTGTTTTTGTATGTTTTTTTTTTTTCCTTTACTGCACCTCCTCTCATATTCCCTCTCTTCCATCTTGATGCTATCCACCTTCTCGGACAACTATTGATTCAATCAATCAGTAAGATTTCTGTCGAAAATTACACAATGAAACAAACTTCAAAAACTTTGTGGTGGAGAAGGGTGTGGGTCCTGCAACCTCATCCCGATAATCATATTCGGAGATTTAAAGAGAATAGGTAGGTTATCGGGTGCTTCATTCACAGGCAAAATTAGTTTTTAGGTAATTTGTCGATGTTTGTGCTTCGAAATCTGCTTCTAGAGAAGGGTGTGGGTCCAGCAACCTCATCCTATTAAAAAGATATAAAAATTGAAAGAGAGTAGGTAGGTTATCGGGTGCTTCATTCAAAAAAAAAAAAAAAAACATTTTCTAGGTATTTTTTGGGTGTTTGCGCTTCGAAAACTTTCTAGAGAAGGGTGTAGGTCCTGCAATCTCATCCCCCCAAAATATTATGTATAGAGAAGGGGTAGGTTATCGGGTACGACCATTAAGATATTAGAGGGTAAATATTTAGACTCGTTATCTACCCTTTGGGTAGATAAACAGAAAGGGTAGATAAGGGTAGATAGTGGCCTCTGAAATGAGAGAGAGAGAGAGAGAGAGAGAGAGAGGGGGAGAGAGATTGAGAGAGAGAGAGAGAGAGAGAGAGAGAGAGAGAGAGAGAGAGAGAGAGGGGGAGAGAGATTGAGGAGAGAGAGAGAGAGAGAAAGAGAGGAGAGAGAGAGAGAGAGAAATTAAAAAATTGGACTGAATACAATGATAAAGTGTATAACAATTACCTCTCTCTCTCTCTCTCTCTCTCTCTCTCTCTCTCTCTCTCTCTCTCTGAGAGAAAGAAGGAGGAACAGAGAGAGAGAGAGACAGAGAAATAAAATTAGAAATTCTGAGATTAAATAGATTATAAATAAGTATATACCTCTGTGTCTGAAAAGAGAGAGAGAGAGAGAGAGAGAGAGAGAGAGAGAGAGAGAGAGAGGGGGGGAAAGCCTGACTGATGATGCTCCTCCTCCTCCTCCTCCTCCTCCTCCTGATGCTGATGAGAGAGAGAGAGAGAGAGAGAGAGAGAGCGGATCTATAACCACAGTCTAGAAGAGGCGACAGCCTGACGCCGCTTGGGATGCTGGCGCCAGTGAGGGGTACATACCCCCCACCCCCACCCCCTCCACGCCCCCACCCTTGACGAAGAGCTCCGTAGTAGTAGGTGGGTGGATGTGGGGAGGAGGGAGTGGCGCCCACGCCCGTCCCCGCCCACACACGCCCCTAGGGGCTGAGTAATAAGTGGATATGTGGACGTATATATACCTTTTAGGATGTCTCAGACTTTCACTCTCTTATGTAGGTGGAAATGCCTTGAGATTATTAGTGTGTATTTATGTATATTTACGTGTATATGTATGTATATGTGTGGTTTATGTATTCATGTGTATATTTGTGTAGAGAGAGAGAGAGAGAGAGAGAGAGAGAGAGAGAGAGAGAGAGAGAGAGAGAGAGAGAGAGATCCCCACGCATCCATGTAGATTGCCATAAGACAAACCCCTTTGCTAAAGTACAAATGTACAAATTATGGCTTTTTTTTCCGGGGGGGTGGGTCCTAAGGCTCCTCCCTTAGGGGGGGGCTAGGACCCCCTAGGGGGTCTCCAGAAGGGTGTCACGCTTGACGAAACAGAGAGAGAGAGAGAGAGAGAGATGTATATATATGTCTATGTATATATGTATACAGTTATGAATAAAGTTTGTATACTTGATTTGAATGAATGTAAAAAGTTGAACTTCAGGCGTGTACACACACTATACAGTATACAGGACGCATGTATACTGTATACCAGACAGGAGCCCAGTGTACACACTCCCATACACAACCATCCCTACGCGTTCGCGCGCCCTGGGACTGAAGAATATACGCGTCTCTGAGGATATGAATAAGATTTGGATACATGATTTGAATGAATGCCTGTAAAAAGTTCAACTTTAAGAGTGTATACACAGTATACAGTATACAGGACGCATGTATGCTGTATACCAAACAGTAGCCCGATGTACACCCTACACATACACAACCACCCCCACGCGCTCGCGCGCCCCTACGCTGAAGAACATACGCGCCTTTGCGGAAAGACACCAATCGTGAATATGGGAATCACTTTGTCATCCCATCTTTTACGATTCTTCCCCCTCTCCCCCTTCGTCTATTCTCTCTCCCCCTTCTTTTATTCCCCTCTCCCCTTCGTTCTCCCCTTCTGGGTTCTCACAGATCATTTCCTGGTCCTAAAAGTTCCCCCATTTTTGGGGGGGAGGGGTGGGTTAGCCGGAAGTGTCAAATAGTTTTGTATAGAGCTGTGTTCTCGTATTGGAAGAGTCTGACGGTAATGGAATGAAAATAATGGTATAAATAATGAGAATAATAATGATTGGAATAATCAATAATGTTCTTAATGATTATGTGGATGATGATTCTATCATGTAACTGGCATTAATTACATTATTAGAATTACCAATATTCTCATTATTATCATTATTATTAGCATTATTAGTTATCTTAGCCATTGTTATAATTATTATTCTTTTTTATTATTATTAACATTATGCTCATTGTCTATATTATCATTATTACCATTATTTTCATTGTATTCTATATTATTATTACCATATTTTCATTATATTCTATATTATTATCATTATTACTATTATATTTTCATTATATATTTTCATTATATTCTATATTATCATTATTACTATTATTTTCATTACAGTTATTCTATTATCAAGAGAACCGTTGCCACTCTTGTAAATAATTACCCAATAATTCACGTACTAACATTATTGCCTTATTAGAATTATCATCATTATCAACATTATTAATTATTTTAACCAATATTATCTAGCTAAGGTCTCTCTAAATAACTGCTTAATAATTCTTTTATTAATACCTTACATGAATTATCATCCTTAATATCAACATTACTGACATTATTGATTATTTTAATCATTATACAGTAATCATTATAATATAATCATTACATCATAATCATGATATCATTGTAATATAATATGATATAATTCTTTTAATATAATCATTACTGACATTATCGAGTCATTATTTTCGATATTGACAGAAGCAGGAATTGAAGAGAATGGTGTAATAACGGTTAAAATGATGTTAGGAATGACGATGAGGTAATAACGTAAGAGAATTATTCAGCAATTATTGACAATTATCAAGGTTCTCTTGGTAATATAATGATTATAATGTTCAAAATTATAATGATTATAATGATTAAAATTATAATTATAAGAATTATAATGATTATAATATAATGGTTATATAATTATATTATCATCATTATAATATAATATAATGATTATATTATAATGATTAAAATATTAATGTCAGTAATGGTAATATTAAGGGTGATAATTCTTGAAATATTTAGCAGTTATTTAGAATGATCTTAGTTAGAAAATAATTATAATAATGATTACAATAATAATTTTGATAATGATGAATCTAATAAGGCATTAATGTTAGTAAGAGAATTATTGAGCAATTATCCACAAGAATGACAAAGGTCCTCTTGATAATAGAATGAATATAATGAAAATAATGGTAATAATCATTATGATAATGGTTCAGATAATAATGGCAGTAACGATAAGAATAATGGTAATTTTAATAATGCAGTAATGTCAGTTCCAGAATTATTAAGTGATTGTTTATATTGACACAAGCAGGAATTTAGTATGTCTTGGAATGGGAATGATTATGTGATAATAATAATGATGAAAATAGTGGTATAAATAATGGTAAGGTAATGATTAAATAATTAATAATAATTACAGTGATAACTCTTATAATGTGATAATGTTGATAACGTTTGATAATAATGATGAGAATAGTGTTATAAATAATGGTAATATAATTACATAATTAAAAATTATTAAATAATTAATAATGATAATGATAATTCATATAATGTTGATAGCATTATTATTAGATGATGATAATAATAATAATAATAATAATAATAATAAAAATAATAATAATAATAGTGCTATAAACAATTATTAAATAATAATAATTAATAATGATAATTCATATAATGCAATAATATTGATAACATCATCATTATATAAATAATGTCAGCACAGCCCTTAGCAACAAGTATAATGACTCAATAACGGGAGAAATAGAATAATGAAATAGACTCATTATTCTTGACAAGTATAACAAAAAAAATTGAAAAACATTAAGGATAAAAATGTGATGATTTGAAGAATAAGTGGAAGATAGAATTAGATTAGGAATGGAACGGAATAAAGGAGGGAAAGAGAGAGAATGGAATGATATGGGAGATAGACAGTAGAGAATAAATAGGGATTAGGAAGTAACAGAATAGGAAGAGGCAATTGACGATAAATGGTATGTTAAGCAATAACAGAAAAATATTAAAGATTAGATGGACAAGTCTACAGTGAACAAAGAATAATGAAGAACAATTGAATGAATAAGGAGAATAAGAGTAGACGAAGCAAGAATGGTGAAGAAAGGGTAGTATAGGCGACAAAAAGGAATAGAAATAAAGAATAGATAAGAGAAATATGGACAAGAATAAGGACAGGGAATATGTGTAGATAAAGCAAGAATAAGGAAGAATAGACAATACAGAAGACAGGAATAACACAAATAACAAAGAATAGAGGCAAAGGTGAAACTCAGGAATAAGGAAACAAAGAATAGACAAGAGAAATAGAAGCAAGAATAAAGAGATGACGAATAGGTGAAGCAAGAATAAGGAGGAATAGCAAATACAGAAGACAGGAATAACGTGAATAATAAAGAGCAGGCAAAGATGAAACTCAGGAATAAGGAAAGAAAGAATAGACAAGAGAAATGGAAACAAGAATAAGCAAAGAGAATGGGGGCAGACGAAGCAAGAATAAGGAAGAGTGGACAACGTAGGAAACAGAGAATAACAGAGGGAACAATAGTATTAAAGAACGGAGGCAAAGTGGAGACCCAAGAATAAGGAAAAGAAAGAATGTGGACACCTACACAGGAAGTAAGTGTATGTGTGTGTGTGTGTGTGCCCACACATTCCTATTGTAAAGTGTTCCCACTCATCTGACAAGTGCTGTGTCTGTCTCTTTATTAATATCTGCCGGATGCTTTGAGTGGTCTTCGGTATTTCGGGACAGAGAGAGAGAGAGAGAGAGAGAGAGAGAGAGAGAGAGAGAGAGAGAGAGAGAGAGAGAGAGAGAGAGAGAGAGAGAGAGAGAGACTGTCTGTGTATGAGAGAGAAAAGTTAGGAGACAGAGAGAGAGAGAGAGAGAGTGAGAAAAGTTAGGAGAGAGAGAGTGTGAGACAGAAAGAGAGAGAGAGAGAGAGAGGGAGAATTTTAAACCTTTGGACAATACGGAGAGAGAAAGAGAAAATCTTAATTTATAACATGGGAGAGATAGAGAGAGAGGGTGTGTATGTGAAAGAGGGAGAGAGAGAGAGAATGAGAAAAGTTAAGAGAGAGTTTGAGACAAAGAGGTTAGAGAGAGAGAGAGAGAGATTGTAAATAACACACGTGAGCTCTAATTGCCTCTTAGTATTTCGGGAGAGAGAGAGAGAGAGTTATAAATAGTCAACACGTACCTGGTGGTCAATCAGCTGTTTTGACCTTGACTTCGTCATGCAGTTGACTCTCTCTCTCTCTCTCTCTCTCTCTCTCTCTCTCTCCATGTTTTATTATGAACATATGATAGGACGTCTTTGCCTTGGCCATAATGCCAAGGTCGGGAAAGACTTGTGGGGTGGATGCCCAAACCAACTCCCACTCCCGATGGAGTGTATGCCCAGTCACTCAGTGTGGAGTGCATGCCCAGGCCATCCAACACTCTTTGTGGTTTGTATGCCCAACTATTCCCTTTGGATTGTATGCCCAACCCGCTTTCTGTGGAGTGTATGCCTAGCCACTCCTACTCCCTGTGGAGTATATGCCCAAACCACATCCCCCACTCCCTGTGGAGTGTATGCCCAGTCACTCTTACTCCCTGTGGAGTGTATGCCCAGTCACTCAATGTGGAGTGTATGCCCAGACCATCCAACACTCCTTGTGGATTGTATGCCCAAGTATTTCCTTTAGATTGTATGCCCAACTATTCGAGTGTATGCCCAGCCACTCCTACTCCCTGTGGAGTGTATGCCCAAGCCATCTCTCACTCCTTTTGGAGTGTATGCCCAAACCATCTCTCACTCCTTGTGGAGTGTATGCCCAACTACTCCCTGTTGAGTGTATATCCAACTGTTCCCTGTTGAGTGTATGCCCAACTACTCCCAGTGGAGTGTATGCCGCGCCACTCCTACTCCCTGTATCTCAAGCGAGAGACATTGATCCATTTGTATAATTGTGTTATTCATAAGCAAAAGGGGACGTCCCCCTCTCGGGGTTGCAAAGTGCGACAGATATGCTTCTAAATATGCCCAAATACCCCGCCTCCTACCGCATGCCCCGTCGAAAGGGAGGGCCAGGGGGCATCCCCCATCCATCCCCTCTCGAGTGGGAGTGTCGGAGTGGGAGTGGTGGGGGATTAGACAGATAGATGGATGGATAGATAGATAGATAGGGGGGTACTTGTGATTGCATCAATCCAGTGCTCTTATATTCGTCAGACGGCAATTGCCTCTTTGTACGAGAAAGGGAGAGAGAGAGAGAGGGGGGGAGAGGGAGGGGGACTCTCCCTCTCTGGTTAATGGAGGGAGAGATGACTCTCCCACACCCTCCCTCCCTCGCATATCTCTCTCTCTCTCTCTTGCGTTTTCGTACAACCACATCCAATCCATTTCTGTACGTCAATGAATGTCATTTCGTTCCATCGCTATGAGTAATGGAGATGGAGAGAGAGAGAGAGAGAGAGAGAGAGAGAGAGAGAGAGAGAGAGAGAGAGAGAGAGAGAGAGAGAGAGGAGAAGAGAGACTGAGACTACATTACATTTATTATCTTGAGAGAGAAAGAGATACACAGAGAGAGAGAGAGAGAGAGAGAGAGAGAAAGGAAGGAGGGGCCCTTATCACCATAATTGATCGGTAATTGCTCCTTCTTTCGGTGCTTCCATTTGAGCATACTCTCTCTCTCTCTCTCTCTCTCTCTCTCTCTCTCTCTCCCCTACACCACAAGATACATAAATACACATTTGCAAATCTGCCAACGGCTCGTTTCCCTCTTGGGAGGGATTAATGGCTTGTCTCCCGCCGTCAGCATTGTCCGTCTTTGTCTATGATTCGAAAGGGATGGAGAGAGAGAGAGAGAGAGAGAGAGAGAGAGAGAGAGAGAGAGAGAGAGAGAGAGAGAGAGAGAGAGAGAATGGAAGAAATAAAGAGAAACAGAGTTGAAGATTGAGAGAGTGACAAAGAATGAAAATAGAAACATTCAATAGAAAATTGAAAATAGTGAGAGAGAGAGAGAGAGAGAGAGAGAGAGAGAGAGAGAGAGAGAGAGAGAGAGAGAGAGAAACAGTTGAAGATTGAGAGAGAAAGAGTAAAAAAGATGGAAAATAGAGAGAAACATGAAATAGAGAATTGAAAATAGTGAGAGATAGAGGGGGGAAAAAGAGAAAGATTGAGAGAGAGAGAGAGATAAATAGGGGAAAAAGATAGAGAAAAATCAAAAGAGGGAGAGACATACATAAACATCAATATTAATAGAGAAAATTAGCAGGAGAAGAATAAACGACAGAAAGATAGAGAGAGAGAGAGAGAGAGAGAGAGAGAGAGAGAGAGAGAGAGAGAGACCAATACCTAGATACCATCTTAATTTGGACGCAGTACCCCAAACATTTGTATATAATACAACTCTGATACCATCGACCCTTCAAATTGAGCTTCCTAGAGACGCTACGTACCGCCACTCCCTGCCCCCCCCCCACTTCCAGGGGCACCCCACCCTTCCCCTACTCCCAGGGACATGGGAAGGGGGTATATACCCTCTCCCTGACCCCCTAACCTGGGGGCACTTGACTATATCAATGGATCTTGTTAAGATGTTGACTGTGATTCACAGCAAGTGAGTGGGGTGTGTGTAGGGAGCTTTCTGAGCACCCCACGTCACCCCTCCTCACCCCAAGGGGTCTAATGGGCAAGGGGGGGATGTCACCCCACCCCGCCCTCACCCCTTGGGCCCTTCCGGGGATCGCAAACACCCTTAACCCACGCCCAAATTCGTCGATGCCTTCCTTAATGGAGGGTAAGTGAGTGTAGCTTCCAGAGAGAGAGAGAGAGATGGGGGGGGAGAGATTTATGAATGAGTAGTGTCTCTCTCTCTCTCTCTCTCTCTCTCTCTCTCTCTCTCTCTCTCTCTCTCTCTCTCTTCTTCTTCCTCCTTGTTCCTCCCCCTTTTCAATCAAATTAACTCTGAGAGGACAATTTATATTTATCTCATATTTCATCTTTGGGGTGAGTGTGTCCCTCATTCCCCTGTATGTGTGTGTATACATACATGTGTATGTGTGTATGCATGTATGCACAGTACAAGGAAGTTACCATAATATTATGTTATGAAGACCAACATGATTTCTTTTAAATACTCAGTCTGTGAATTCATACATCCATCATTATTCTAACCACATAGCAATCAAGTAAAGAAGGCCACTTTTCCTTCCGTGGTTTCAAGAGCTTCGTGTATCTGCAGCCATGAATTTCCTCAGGAGGAGTTCGAGAATATTTTGAACAAAGATTTCGTTGAATGTGCTCTGCAAAATGCCCCCTCCCCATAAAAATAAAATCTTGTATTCAGAGTGATCTTCATTGTAGGGTTCCAAATTTCTGCAAGAATTGTAATATTAATTAATGTTGTTTTTAGATTTTCAGATGCCTTGGAAAACGTTTCAGTAAAGAATTCTCCCAGTTTCTCGGGTGCAGTGTATATATATATATATATATATATATATATATATATATATATATATATATATATATATATATATATATATATATATATACATAGGTATTAAAAATGCTGAAATAAGTTTTTAAAATAAAAATAATTTTTAGGCGAGACTTCTCGAACAAAGGGGTATTGGGGTCATGGTAAGTTATTGCCCCAGTGCCCAGGACCTGCCCAAGACTCTCTCTCTCTCTCTCTCTCTCTCTCTCTCTCTCTCTCTCTCTCTCTCTCTCTCTCTCTCCAAAAGGTTTTCCATCTGAAAATTATGTTCTTTGAGATAAAGAAAAGAAATGATGAACAGGGTCAAGTTGGATTTATTGTAATGAATGATTTCTGGAATAAATTAAGTGAATAAATCATTTAGTCCATAAATTTATTATGGGGCGTCGGAAACAAATTTATTGTAAGCATTTATTTTTGAAATTTGTTCGTGTTTATAGGAAAAGGTATTTTTAATATTTATATTTCTGTTCGTAACACAAATCAGAGCTTTGGATGACACCTTAGTCCTCCACTCACCCTTAGATAGCACCTTGTCACCCCTTGGATAGCACCCTAAACCTTTGGATAGTAGCATATTAAATCCCTTGGATAGCACATTAAATCCCATTGGATAGCACATTTTCACCCCTTGGATAGCACATTAAACCCTTTGGATAGCACCTTATATCCCTTGGATAGCACCTCATTAATCCCCTTGGATAGCACCTTTTCACCCCTTTGGATACCACCTCAAACCCTTGGATAGCATCTCAACTCACTTAGACAATAGCATGTTATCCCCCTGGCTAGCACCTAGAATATCAGCTTGTTATTCTCCAGGATATTTCTTTACAGCCACCGTGGTTAGGATCTTGGATAACTTGTCATCCCCTTGGATAGTACCTTAACCCACCTTGGATTGGACCATAAGGCCCCTGGATAGCACATTGTGACCTCCTGTCACCCCCTGGATGCCACTTTGTCATCCCTTTAGGTAGCCCCTTGTCATCCCCCTCAGATATCACAATTTTACCAGGTACATACCACTTGGTTACCCCCCGATACCACCTTGCCCTCCCCTTGGATAGCACTTTGCCAACCCCTTGGATAGCACCTCCTGTCACCCCCTGGATACCACTTTGTCATCCTTCCCTTGGATACATCTCGCTAACACATCCCTAATGGGCCGTTGTACACTACGGCCTCCTTTTAATTTAGTGATTGGGAGCCTAACTGATTGGAAGCAATGGCGTGTGACATAATTTGATTTGGGGGATTTTTTGCCTTGTGGGGATTTTCTCTCTTCTCTTCTCTCTCTCTCTCTCTCTCTCTCTCTCTCTCTCTCTCTCTCTCTCTCTCTTTTCTTGTTTTTCTCTCTCTCTCTCTCTCTCTCTCTCTCTCTCTCCAGAACCTGATTGGTTGGCCAGTGACCTTTGAACTCACCTGACCCAACACCTGTTTTTTAACCTTGACTTTCATTAATGACCTTGTACACAAACTTGCAAAGAAATAAACGGAGCCACAAACCGTGACCCTCTCTCTCTCTCTCTCTCTCTCTCTCTCTCTCTCTCTCTCTCTCTCTCTCTCTCTCTCTCTCTCCCCCGTCACACCCTGTAATCATAATCAATGCTTCCATTCCGTCAATGTTATTCCTACATCCTAGTTCTTCCTAACGGGACAAAAGAGATATATATTCCCCCTTCTTCCTTTTCAGGAGGAGGGAAGGAGGGGTCGCACCCTCATCCTGCCGCCCCTCCTTAAGAGATGGGTCCTAGGGGAAGACTTGGGGGGTGGTGCAATCTAAGGGTAAGGGGTCTAAGGGGGGGGTTAGGGGGCCAAAAACCCCCTTTAACTTTTGGGGTGATACGGCGTCTTCCGGAAGCCTAGTGATTTATGTCAAGACGGCTTCCTGGACAATGAGAGAGAGAGAGAGAGAGTGTGTGAGAGAGGGACATCTTACACAGCATTGCTGCTGCACGAGATGAAGGGATTTACAGCGTCACAGCATTGCTGTGATGCTGCACGAGATGAGAGCATGACAGCATCATCAGCTTCTGCGGCAGATTCTGGTGGCATCTCTCGGCGCCACGCGGATTTCTGGCGCCAACGCTCTCTCTCTCTCTCTCTCTCTCTCTCTCTCTCTCTCTCTCTCTCTCTCTCTCTCTCTCTCTCTCTCTCTCTCCTTCACCCCGTTTTATTATGGTTTCTTCCAGTTCCAATTTCTCTCTCTCTCTCTCTCTCTGTTATCTCTCTCTCTCTCTCTCCTCTCTCTCTCTCTCTCTCTCTCTCTCTCTCTCTCCTTTTTCGTTTTATTATGGTTTCTTCCAGTTCCAAACTTTATCAGAACTCGTCCACTCACATCGTGAATTTCTCTCTCTCTCTCTCTCTCTCTCTCTCTCTCTCTCTCTCTCTGCTTTCATCATCATGGTTTCTTCCGGTTCCTGTTTACGTAGCTCATGGAGAGAGAGAGAGAGGTGTTTTAATAAGGTTGGAGTCTCTATCTCTCTCTCTGCATCTATTCACTACTTCTGTTATAGAGAGAGAGAGAGAGAGAGAGAGAGAGAGAGAGAGAGAGAGAGAGAGAGAGACAGACATACATTCAACCTATCAAAACGACACTCTCTCTCTCTCTCTCTCTCTCTCTCTCTCTCTCTCTCTCTCTCTCTCTTTGTGGAGAAGCCAAGAGCGAGCATATGAGGGAGTCCTTGGTAGAAGGAATAATGATGAGGGAAGTGAGGAGTAGAAGGAGAAGTAGGAGGAGGAGGAGGAGGAGGAGTGATAGGTAGGAGGAACTGGCGCCGCCGGTTTCCTCCTGGAGAGAGAGAGAGAGAGAGAGAGAGAGAGAGAGAGAGGGAAAGAGAGTGAGTTGGACGACATTCCCGGCTAAGTCTCTCGTGGGTGTCGATCCACGTAGCAAGTTTGTATTAATCCGCCGCTCCTGTCGACGCTGGCGTCGATTTCCGCGGCGTCGGGGCCTTGATACCTGTCGATGAAGGCCTTGCCGACTCCCTGGACCGCCGGGGAGTGTCGATATCACAAGAATACTGTCGAAAAGATCCTTTGGAAGTTTTCGACACAAGCGTTGAATTCTGCGGCGTCAAATCCTGAAATTGTCGGGATATCTTTAATCCCTTTGTGATCTGTCGAGTTAGCGTCGAATTTCCGAGGCTCCGGGGCCTTGATATCTGTCGATTGAGGCTTTGTCGACTTCCTGGACCATTTGGGAATGTCGAAAAACAAGAAATATGTCGATAAAATCGTTGAATTCTGCGGCGTCAAATCCTGAAATTGTCGGGATATCTTTAATCCCTTTGTGATCTGTCGAGTTAGCGTCGAATTTCCCAGGCTTCGGGGCCTTGATACCTGTCGATTGAGGCTTTGTCGACTTCCTGGACCGCTTGGGAATGTCGAAAAACAAGAAATCTGTCGATAAAATCGTTGAATTCTGCGGCGTCAGACCCATTAACTTGTATATATAGAGTATTCTCTCTCATCTGTCGACTCTAGCGTCGATTTCCAAGGCATCAGAGCCTTGATACCTGTCGATTGAGGCTTTGTCGACTTCCTGGACCGCTTGGGAATGTCGAAAACACAAGGAATCTGTTGATAAAATCGTCGAATTCTGCCTTGTCAAACCATGGACCTTGTCGATATGCAATAAGCCACTTTGAATCCTGTCGACCTTTTGGTCAAATTTCCGAGGCTTCGGGGCCTTAAAACCCGTCGATTCGCGTCGAATTCGACAGCCCGTCGACCTTCGATACCTGTCGACACGGTAGCGATACCCTCAGAATGGTATATAACGAAAATCGGGGTCAAACTGATACCCGACTTAAACAAGCGAATGGACCCAGGTAAGTGATTAGAATATAGGGAGATGTATAGGCTGTTTCAATCTGTAAGGTATATGTAAGTTCTGTCAGTATATAGGAGAGGTTATGACATATATAGGTAGATGAAGGTTGTTTCAATCTACAGATATAGAGAGGTTGTTTCAACCTATAGGTATATATAGGTTGTTTCAATCTGTAGATATATGTTGTTTCACTCTATAGGTTTATAGAGGTTTCAATCTGTAGGTATATATAGGTTGTTTCAATTAATAGGTTGGTAAAGGTCATTTCAGTCTGTAGGTATATATAGGTTGTTTCAATCTATAGGTTGGTAAAAGTTGTTTAAGTCTATAGGTAGATATAGGTTGTTTTAATCTATAGGGGAGGGTATGACCTGTGTGTGTGTGTGTGTATATATATATATATATATATATATATATATATATATATATATATATATATATATATATATATATATATATATATATATATTACATATCATAATTACATTCATGACCGAGTGGTCACACGCAGTCACTGTCTATCACTGTATCTGATCCAAAGAGGAGGCAGGTCCAGGTTCGAATCCTATCTGGGACAGAAGCACTTATCAATTATGATTACTTGTATGTAATATATGTATATATATAAACCATTGCTGAACGGTTTTCAAAATGGTTTTTGAGAATAATGAAATGGTTTTTAGTTGAATAGAATATTAGGTTTTATGAAGTATTTTCAATATATATAACAGTTTTTAATTTTGCAAAGCAGCCTTTTTTTTTCCAAAGTTTTTAAATATATTGGTTCTCAGATTCACAAAATATCGGTTTTTATCAACATTTTTGGAATTATAATCAATACTCAATTTCACAAATAGCGGTTTTTATACAAGGTTTTCATTTTAAATCATCAAGTTGGTTTTAAATAATGTTTTGACTCACAAGCTGTTTTTATTGAGATGTTTATCAAGTAACAGGTTTTTATACTGGTTTTCATTTTATAGTTTTTTGAATCTTCATGTTTTTGTTCTTAAAACGGTTGGTTTTTAAAATGGGGTTCTTCTCTGGATGGTTTTCAGACCAAGTGGTTTTTAAAACCATACATTTCTTTCTAAAACATTCTCGTGGTTTTTGTCTTAATAAAAAAGTTGGGTTTTTATTATGGTTTATTTATGTAACTTTTAAATGAAGTGTTTTTTTAATTTTATTTTCTAGATTAAATGGTTTTTTTGTAATTTTTAAAATAAAATGGTTTTTTATTAATTTTTTCAATCAAATGTTATTTAATTTTTTTAATCTGCAGTTTTTATTTAATTTTTTTAATCCAGTGTTTTTTATTTAATTTTTTATTTAATTTTTAAATCAAATGGTTTTTTATTTCATTTTTTTCATCAACAGTTTTTTTATTTGATTTTTTAAAATCAAATGTTTTTATTCAATTGTTTTAATCGACGGTTTTTATTTAATTTTTTAATCAAATGTTTTTTATTTATTTTAAATCAAAGGTTTTTGTCATAGGTAGTTTATAAAAAGTGGAGTGGTTTTTAAAATCACGTAGTGTTTGGATGGTTTTTATCTTCATAAATTAGTTGGTTTCTATTATGGTTTTTCTATTTAATTATTTCAGATAAAGCGGTTTTTTAAATCATATATTCAGTTTATACTGTTTTGAAAACAGTTGAATGTTTTTTTTAAGTTATATACTTTGTCTAAATGGTTTTTATCTCTATAAATCATGTGTTTTTTATATTTTATTTTTTTTAAATCAAGTGGCTTTTTAATGATTTTGAAAACAGTTGAATGGTTTTTTTTAAACCTTGTATTTTGTCTAAATGGTTTTTTACCCTAATAAGTCAGTTGGTTTTTATGAGCATTTTTGGACGAGTTATCGAACCAAAATGGTTTTTAAATCATATATATTTGAAATCCATCAAATGTATTTTTTTAATATTTAGTTCAAATGGTTTTAAAATCAGTTAAGCGGTTTTTATGTATTTTCTGTAAATGGTTTTTAAAAATAAAATTAACGGTTTTTTATTCATATATTCTGTTCAGAATTTTTTAAAACAATTTAGTGGTTTTTATATATTGTTTTAAATCGTATATTCACATACAGTGGTTTTGAAATCAGTGAAATGGTGGTTAAATATATTTTGTTTAAATGTTGAAAAAATGAGATGTTTATATTTAACTGAATATATGAATAAAAACCATTCAAATAAAATATATAAAAACCATTTGATTGGTTTTAAAACAATTTTAACTGAATATATAAATAAAAATCATTCAAGTAAAACACATAAAAATTATTTGAGTGGTTTTAAAAAAATTTTAACATAATAGAAGAATATAATTTAATTATAAAACAACTTTCAAACGAAATATTTCTTTTGAAGTTTTTTTTATAATTAAATTTTATTCTACTATTGTTAAAATTTTTTAAAACCACTCAAATGGTTTTTGTGTTTTACTTGAATGATTTTTATTTATATATTCAGTTAAAATTGTTTTAAAATCAATCAAATGGTTTTTATATATTTTATTTGAATGGTTTTTATTCATATATTCAGTTAAAATTGTTTCAAAACCAATCAAATGGTTTTTATAGAAAAGACTCAGAAATCCATTGAATGGCTTTTTAAAATGATATTTTCACTAAAATGGGTTTTAAACAGTAAAATGGTTTTTATCTTGATAAACCCATCGGTTTATATGCTAGGTTTGTTTTCGAAGGCTTTTAAACAAGTTTAATGGTTTTTCAATCATGTATTCCATTTAAAGGTTTTTTGAAATTATTGGTTTTTAAATGTATATTTTCTATGTATGGTTTTTAACATTTTCTATATATAGATTTTAAATCATGTATTTTATATGTATGGTTTTTAAATCATATGTTTCCTAAGTATGGTTTTTAAATCATATATTTCTGTGTATGGTTGTAAATAATATATTTCCTATGTATGGTTTTTAAATCATATATTTCCTACGTATGGTTTTTAAATCATATATTTTTATGTATGGTTTCTAAATCATATATTTCTTATGTATGGTTTTTAAATCGTATATTTTCTACTTATGGTGTTTAAATCATATATTTTCTATGTATGGTTTTTAAATCATATTTTCTATGTTTATTAAAATATATTTTGTTTATTGGTTTTAAAACCATTAATTTATTTTAAAATATTTTGTTTAAATGGTTTTTATATCTGTTGACTTGTTTTTAAAATCATATATTTTCTACATGTATAAAAACCATTGATTTATTTAAACATATTTTAATGGTTTTCAAATCAGTCAAATGGTTTTTAAAACATATTTTCTTCATGTGATTTAAAAACCATTGATTTATTTAAATGTATTTTGTTTAGGCTAATGGTTTTTAAAATCATATATTTTCTACATGTGGTTTGAAAACAATTGATTTATTTAAATATATTTTGTTTACAATGGTTTTTAAACCTATTGGTTTTTATAATGGGTTTAGAATCCAAAAAGGTTTTTAACCAAATTTGGTTTTTAATAAAGATTTAAATTTCACATATTATTGAATATTTGTTTGAAATCTTAAATAGTTCAATAAAACGGCCCTAAGTTGGTCTGCCTCCCAGGGGATCGAGTTCGGGTATTCCTGTGTGTGTATTTATGTGTATGAGTGTGGATGTATGTATGAATGCATTTGTGTAGGTAGAAGTACATTACTTAATCATGTGAAATTTGGTGTGTGGTTACCATAGAGTTCTTAAGATTTTTATATATATATATATATATATATATATATATATATATATATATATATATATATATATATATATATATATATATATATATAATTTTAACATCTCTCTCTCTCTCTCTCTCCCCCCTTGTCATAAAATGTCAGGAGATTCCCCCTCACTGTCTCTTGTTGGATGCTGCAGGGCCTTTTATACCCCCTTCCTGCCCCCTTCTCCAACCCGATTGGCTACCTACCCTTCGGCCACGCCCCTCTTCCCCTCCAAAGAACGCCATTGGCCAGGGGATCTACGCTAGACACGCCCATCGCGCTCTGCCGGCCAATGGGAAGTCGGAACGTGACTTGGCTCCTCCCCCTTTTTGATCCGTTGTCCAATGGGTGGGATGCTTGGTCGGGGTGTGCGCCCCCCTTTAGTCTCTGACGAAACCACGCCCACTCCAGTAGCGTCTTTGGGGATAAGATCCCTTTGTGTCTTCAATTAATATTTGCTGACCATAGATTTTGTCACACCCTTTTTTGAGGTTAGGCTTGATTTTTTATATATATAATTTTTTTTTTTCAATTTATTTTGAATTTGTTTATATATGATTATTTTCCAGTTGAAATTTTAATGTTTATTTTGAATTATCTTGTGTGATAATTTTATTCAGAAATGAAGTTTGAGTGACAGATGATAATAATAATAATAATAATAATAATAATAATAATAATAATAATAATAATAATAATAATAATAAAGGCAATAAACATTAATTATGGAGAGAGAGAGAGAGAGTTAGCTTTTGTTAGAAGGGGAGATAAAAGATGCTGGGATTGAAGCTCTCTCTCTCTCTCTCTCTCTCTCTCTCTCTCTCTCTCTCTCTCTCTCTCTCTCTCTCTCTCTCTCTCTCTCTCTCTCTCACTTTTGGGGGTGTGTGGGCTAAGGGGTGCAGAGGACCAAGTTTTGGCTCCCCAAAAATTGGGGGGAAAGGGGGGGGGAGGGTGTCTGGAGCCATATAAATCAAAGTAAGTATCTCTACAGAAGAGGAATCCCGTATACCCCCTTTCTAAGGGGTTAGAGAGAGAGAGAGAGAAGGGGGTGCTAAGCTCCCCCTCTCTCTCCCCCCCTTAGCAAGACCCCAGGATAAATAGATTCCTCACTCTGTCGGAATCCAGCTCCGCTATTGGTCCGCTGGTCTTCCGTAACTTTTCGGGGGTGTCCTTGCCCCCCCCCCCTTGGGGGTTTCGGGGGGGGGGTCCTGCTTCGACGCAGTGCATGCCGCCGCTCCCGAAGGGGCTTCAGTTCCCACGGAGACCCGCCGGTGTCAACAACAGTAGTAGTGGTGCCGCCTCCCCTCAGAAGGATCTGAAGGATGAAGAAGAAGAAGAAGTTCGTCGATATTATCGTCTTCGTCGGGAGTGACTTCAGGTCTTCGAAGGATGTCGCCCCTTCTGCGGGAGTGTGTTGGGGCGGCCTAGGACGAACAGAGGGAGGAGTCCTCCTTGTCTTCCTGTCGGCAGGAGGAAGAAGAGACGCTGTCCTTCCTTCAGGAAAAAGGAAGACCCTGGCTTTTGATATATTCTCTCTGGTGAGATCGGGCCTTCTGCAGGAGTTCGTGGCATCCTAGGAAGAGCAGAAGAGGTCTTCTTTGTCTCACCCCCCGGCAGGAAGGGTTCCTCCTTGTCTTCCTATCGGCAGGAGGAGGAGGAGGAGGAGGAGGCGCCAATGACGTCGTTCTTCCTGCGTGAGACAGGAGGAAGAAGGAAGGAAGGAGGAGGTCCCTGTCTCAGCCAATTTCTGTCTGAAGAAGACGTCTTTCTGTACGAAAATGGGTTATTCTATATCTTGAAGACCCGTCAGTTCTCTTCCGCTACAACGTGGACGAGAGCCGAGGCAGCAGACAGACAGACAGACAGACAGGCAGATGCCCCTTCTAGACAGGAGCGCCCCTCCTGTCTAAACCCTTTCCTGTCTAATAGACACCCCTGTCTACCAAATTGTATTGATTTTCGAAAATTTGCAAGGCTCGTCGATTCTCTCCTGATACAGGAGAGATGGATAGACAGATGGACCTTTTTAGACAGGAGTAGAAGCGTCTCCCCCCCTGTCTAAACCCCTACCTGTCTAATAGACAGCCCCATCTACCAAGTCTTAGCCTCAGAAGACAAGATTACAATTTTTATATGAATATTTTCCGGGGAATCACTGGGAGAACATTGACACACTTCCACTGGACATAATCTGCTTCCTGCTTAGTTTCTGCTTAAGCAGGGGGGGTGTCCTTCTCCCCCCCCCTCCCCCCCATGCTTCTGCTGCTGACGCGTCCTTCCCCCTCCTGCTTGTTGTCTACTATTGCTGCCCCTACGTCCTGGCATAAGGTGAGGAAATCTCTCTCTCTCTCTCTCTCTCTCTCTCTCTCTCTCTCTCTCTCTCTCTCTCTCTCTTTTCGTCGTATTCGTAAACTTATATGATTATACATATATAAATTTATATATACATAGAAAGATCCGTGATCCGTCGAGATCCACATGACGTCACGATAAACTCGACATCTGATAGGTCGAGAATTGACTGACGTCATTGCCTAAATGCTCTGACGTCACGACAAACCTAACGAAAACTCGGCATCTGATTGGTCGAGGTGAAGTTGAAATCAATGTTGTCACCTTGTTGATTACTGAATTAAAATTCTCTCTCTCTCTCTCTTTCTCTCTCTCTCTCTCTCTCTCTAGGTCTCAAAGGAGCCTGATTACTCAAAAGGTTGCCATAGTAACGTGGACTCTCTCTCTCTCTCTCTCTCTCTCTCTCTCTCTCTCTCTCTCTCTCTCTCTCTCTCTCTCCAGACCTTTATTTAATATATCTTAATGTCAGCCACGTGTCATTTATGACATTCAATTAGCAGGTATGAAGGTTGGGGCATTACTGTATAATGAATATAATGAGTGTATTCATTATACCATATAGTGAAAGGAGTGTATTCATTATACC
The DNA here is from genome assembly GCF_040412425.1 of Macrobrachium rosenbergii. Classification (NCBI taxonomy): domain Eukaryota; kingdom Metazoa; phylum Arthropoda; class Malacostraca; order Decapoda; family Palaemonidae; genus Macrobrachium; species Macrobrachium rosenbergii. Next base: position 408,189 of record NW_027100729.1, read on the forward strand.
ATATAGTGGACGGAGGAATGTTCATTATACCGTATAATGTAAGGAGCATATTCATTATACCATATAATGCAAGGAATTTATTCATACCATACAATGTAAGTGTATTCGTCATACATATAATTGAAGGAATTTATTCACTATAGCATATAATGAGTTTATTCATTATACCATATAATGAAGGGAGAAGTGTATGCACTATAACATATAGTGAGTATTCATTATACCTTATAATGAATATATTGAGTATTCATTATACCATATAATGATTATAATGAGTGTATTAATTATGCTGTATAATGAATATAAAGTATTTATTGTACCATATGTGTATACATTATACCATATAATGAATATAATGAGTATTCATACCTTATAATGAATGTGTGTATTCACTATACTATATAATGTATATAATGAGTATTCATTATACCCTATAATGAAGGGAGGAGTGTGGAGAATTGTGACAGTGAAAGCTTGGGAATTTATAATGATGATTGTGTTGTAAAATGATTGTGGAGGTTACAATGATTGTAAAGTGTTGTACATACAACCCTGATCAACCATAAATAGCAATAGTAATAATAATAATAATTTGTGAAAATCTTTTATATATAAACTATGTACAATGTCATTATACTTCTTTTTAATACCCAGTAATTTGAATATTAATTTTAATAGATAAATTGCAGGAATAACATGTTAGATTATGTACAGAGACATTGTACATAAATGAGAGTGATACAATGCACATACAGTGTCATCGTACGTACACATTGGCTGCCCGTACTTGAATCATTTCAATAATATTAATAATTTTTATCAAGTGAGTTTTAAAAATATATAAAGTAATTGAGAGTATTATGGAAAGCACGTACGGAGACATTGTACGTAGACGGGAATATGTGAATTATGTACGAGGCATTGTACGCAAGTTTACTATATAATGATAGTAATAGTAATAATAATAATGATAATAATACTAAGAGCACCAGACACGCGACCTCAAACGAAAGAGATATAATAATAATAACGGCGGCAGTAATGACTGGCGAGGTCATTGCACGGAATCCCACCCCTCGCCCAGAGGTACAAATTACCTCGTCTAGACGAGGCGAGAGAGAGAGAGAGAGAGAGAGAGAGAGAGAGAGAGAGAGCTGTTTTTTGTCGCGGGAGAAGGTCTGAATGACTCCGGGAATTATCAAGGACGTGATTACAGAGAGGCGAGGTCCTTGTGTGTACGTGTCTCCTCGGGGGCTTTGTTTTCAAAGTCCCCGTATGATGTCCTTTGGTGTCTGCAGGTTTGGTCTTGGGGACTTTTTAAAAGACGGGACGATGACTTGTTTTTGGTGGCGTTTTTTGCAAACGTTTTGTCTTGGACGATGAAGATTGGTTTATTTTTTTTTTAACTGATGGTCCTGTGATGTATATTTGATGTTAGATGCAAATATATATATATATATAATTATTTTATCTTGCAGCTTATCATTGCTACTCATATTTTATTCACTTAAGTATATGAAACATTAAGAATTTAGGCAGTATTATATATATTACACACACACACACACAGCATACACACATGCATTCATACGTCACGTATCTCCGAACAGCTCGACTAACCAACGTCCGCCATTCCTTTCCAGACAAGACCCACAGCGAAGACGTCATCACACCCACGGTCTTAATCCACTGAAGTCGTAAACAGACAGAGCAAACAGGAAGGACTGCCGGAACAGACAACAAACGAAACAACGCAACCAAGATGGCGCTGGCTCTCAAGATCCACATCGTCGAACAGAACGTGACGAAGATGATGCAGTTCGACCCGAACACCATCGTCTTCGACGCATGCCGCATCATCCGAGAGAAGATCACAGAGGCTAATTTGGGCCAAGGTGAGTCAGTGTGGGTTGTTTGTTTACCTGTCGGGCTTTGCCTGGTTCCGAGTCTCGAGGTGTTTCGGGGATTACAGGCAGTCGGCATGACCCGAAATGTCGAAAACCGTAAAAAAAACCTTACTTTCAATTCTTTGGGTGTCTTAAAAACGACACAACCTGCATTTTTCTATTGGGTTTTTCATCAAAAAACCTCCAAATTTTGACCAATCTGCTGTTTCAGGGCCATATTTCTTCCGTCGGATCGGCATCGTAACTCCGAACATGTGTTGTAACCCGGGAAATAATTTTTGATGAAAATAATTCGAAGAGAGTCATAAGCCGAGCCCGTCGTAACCCGAGGACTGCCTGTACGTCGTTAAGGATCTCTGCTGTGATTGTCTCAAGAGATTTACCTGGTTCTTCATCTCTGGGTATTGGGAGGGTTATGTCTGTAAGGGTCTTCCCTCGAGTGTCTCAGAGATTTACCCATTAGGTTTGCCTGGTTCGGTGGCATCTCGGGGTATTTTGGGGGTTTACGTCGTTGAGGATCTCCGCTGCGAGCGTCTTGGAGATTTACCTGTTAGAGTTACCTGGTTGTACATTTCTAGTTATTAGGGGGATTACAGTACCTTGTTAAGGATTTCTGCAAATGTCTCAGAGATCTACTTGGTTCCTCATCCCTAGGTATTTTGGGAGGATTACTTTATTAAGGATATCCACAAATGTCTCGGAGATTTGGTGATGGATTTACCTGGTTCTCCACGTCAGGGTATTGAGATTTACCTGTCAGATTGACCTGGTTTGGCATCCAGAGATGTGGAGGATTGCACCTATTTGCATAAATTCAGATATGCATCACAGTTATTGCGAATGTATAATGTACAATTCTGAAGTATGAATGAAAAACAGAAGAATGAGATGGTTAGCATAAGCGAACAGATGCATAAGGGGGTGTTCCAAAGATGGTTTGGTCATGTGAAAGGAATGGGGGACTTTTACGTTTGCGAGAGGCGTTACGACTGATATGTGGCTGCCATATTTGTAGAGTAAGAAGGTAATGAAGTAGACTTACAAAGTAATGGATAAAATGAATTGGGAAAGGTGTTTAGGTGCCATTTTTGTCAGGGGCGCAGTGCCTGCCAATGAGCTTTCTTTATTTTATTACAAAGCAGTTCATCGCAATATTGTCAATTTCTTAGTAATTAATGATTGTTTTCGCTGAATCTCTCTGTGTTACGTTGACTTATCGAACAACATCTCTCTTGCAGCCAAAGACTACGGGCTTTTCCTCCCGGGCGACGACGGTTCGGGAGTTTGGCTGGAACCAGGGCGTAACCTGAGTTACTACATCCTCAGAAATCATGTAAGTATGTTTACGTACGCATCACCTCGGGTTTGACTCGGTGGACGCATAAGTACGTACACGATATCTCGAAGTTTGCATTTTTACCCTGTGCGAGTGTCTTACCTATGCATTATCAGAGGTTTGATTTCTGTAAACACAGACACCAGCCTACTTACGTGCAAGTTATGTTCCGGACGGCCGTTCGTATGCTGAATTGCTTGTAAGTTGCTTACTGTGCTCTTCGTGCCTATTCAAGTACAGTTATCATATAAAATCAATACAGTACTGAGTGTTTTTTCATCCTGAAACACAATACACTGTACATACAGTACTGTATTTTACAGAATAGGCACGCAGAACAGAATTTGAACTTAAGGTTGGCAAAGGGGAACGCTCTGAACGCAGTCTTAGTTCGCGGTCCCTTTCGTTCGTGCCTCTGAATGTTCGTAAGTTGAACGTTCGTAAGTAGGGTAGGGTGGTGTCTGTATGTGCCCGTACATTCAGGGTATCTTAAGTTGCTCAGTATTTTTACAGGATCTTAAATTTCACTGTTTATTGGTATGCCCTTACGTACAGAGTATCAAAGTTCAGTTATCTGTGAGTTCACGTACGTGCCGGGTGTTGTAGGTTTGGTTAAGTGAAGGCATAATTACGTACAGTTTATCCTAAGTTTTGCTGTGTATTGATACACCCTACGTACAGAGTATCAAAATTTTGCTTTCCGTAAGGTGTACGGACATACAGGGTGTCGTAAGTTTTGCTGGATGAAATTATACTCACGTACAGGGTGTCATAAGTTTTGCTCCCTACAATTGTAATTATGTACGGGGTATTGTAAGTTCTGGTCCGTAATAGCACGCCCTACGTACAGAGCACCAGAGCGTCTTAGAGCTCAGATTGACTCTGGTTCTTCCAGAAGACACCTTCTCACACATTGGGAGGTTCTCTGCATGGTGTTCTTTGAAATAATTGTATGAATTATACCCAGTAGCTTCTTTGGAAAGTAGTGTATCAAGTAGACTAGATCAGATTAGGTAGAATGTTGGCAGATCCGTGAAAACGTGACTCACTCTTGAATTGCTTATTTGACAGTCTTCCCTTGGACACAAAAAGGTAAATGAGAAAGATCTCAGATCAGCGAAACAGGACTTAGCCTTGTGTAGCTGTGTGTGTTCGTGTTTGCGTGTGCATGTGGTGTTGTTTGTGCTTGACTTGTTATATCATGCATTTTCTTTTGCTTTCAGTGCCCTTGCTCGTAACCCAGAGTCTGTCTTGTTCTTGTATGCCTGTCTTCTTCTGTTATTCCTGTCCGTCTCTCTTTTTGTACTCTCTAGCCATCAGTTCCCTTAGCTATTCTCTCTTTTGGCTGTCCAACACCTGTCTGTTTGTTACTTGCTCACAAGATAGTCTCTGACAGTCCCAAACAGTGACATTTCCATGATATTTTAGCATGTTGGGATAAAGTGAAGATAACAGACATTATTTGACCATTTACACACGGGCACAAACTTCCGCGTCATCATTTTGGCCGCTAAAATTGGCCGCATTGTACAAGTTTAGTTACAAGCTGTTACGAGACTTCGGACAATGCATTTGAGTGGCACTGCCTTTTGGTAGGTGTGCCCTGATGTCAGCCCATGGCATTGATGCTCTTACAAGCCTTATCTGCCCCAGAAGTGTGATACAGCACTCATTCGAAATCAGCGTACCCGTACTGCCCTCAAACGGAAGACTGCAGTCGGTATCTGCAGGAATAGAAAACTGAGAAAAATGGTAGACACTGCAGTTTTTCCTTGCCTCACTGCTGAATTTACAGATGCTGCAAATGGGACCCCCTAAATAAAGCGTTGAAGAATCATTCTGAAACCGCAGTAAGTTGTGTATTAGTGTTTCACGAGCCCAGCAGGTGGCGTATCTCAATTTCAGACGTTTTGCAGATACTGCAGCTTTCCGTTTTGGGGCAGCATACTCTACTGTGTCAAAATATACAAGTTGAAAAATCGCCCAAAAGGATGTACGCGATAAGTTACTGGGTTCGTATTTTGGATGACACGACAATGTACTGACAATTTGTAAGTGATCCAAAGGGTTAACAAACACAAAACATGACATTCTTATGTTTTCGTTGTGTGGAATGTGTACGACGTCCTTCGTTTGTGTTGAATGTTCTTTCTTTCTTGTAGAATGTATTCCATTAGAGAATGTTTCATATATTTTTTATGCTTTTTCCAGTTTGAAAGGACTCTCAAAATCTTTGCAACTCCTCAGTGATTTCAAAGTACTGTAAAATTCTTTCTTTGCAGCTCTCAGTAATTTGCAAAATTCTTTCCTTGCAGCTCTCAGTAATTTGCAGAATTCTTTGTTTGCAACTCTCAGTGATTTGAAAGTACTCTAAAATTCTTTGCAACTTTCCGGTTGATGTTTGGCTAAGTGTATAGATATGATTTTAGCAATGGGATTTAAAAAGTAAATGTGTCCTAATCAAGTTTACTCAGGATTCCCGATGTTTTGTGAGATGGGGGAAAACGGGTTGAAATATTGCACGCATCATCTGAAACGTTACGGCAGGCATACAGTATACTGTACGTAGTGTCCAAACTACCACAGGTAGATAATTGTACATCAAAACCGTTAGGATAGTCTGTAATATAGTATTTAATAAAAGCTTATTGTTTTAGAATAACCTCCTTGAGAAATGTGACTGATCACTTTGTACGTTGCAGGATATGGTGGAGTACCGCAGGAAAGTACGTACCCTCAAAGTACGAATGTTGGACGGAACAGTCAAGACTCTACTGGTGGACGATTCACAGCCCGTTTCGCAGCTGATGGTCGTCATTTGCACAAAAATTGGTACGAAGGATTTTACTGTTACTGTTTTCCTGTACCTCCTTTCTTTTCCTCCTGTTACGCCTTTCAGACCTTTTCGCTGTCAATTTCCGTTCCAGGGCCGAGTGACCTCGTCGGGTCCCAGCGCTTATTGGCCGTTAGCATAAATTCGGTGTTTATTTTGTATCATATTTCGGAATCGTGGCGATGGTACAAAGGATTTTATTGATATGCGTAACATTTCTTAATTCAGTTGTTCCAGCTTTTATTTTGATTGGTGGTGATGTGTTACTGCCCTAAAACAGCTCTTGCATTCTACTTACAGTCTTATCAATTTATCTATTGATTTATTCACTTGTTAAACTGTTTTCTCTCTCCGCAAGTCCCGTTACCTTCTGTTACTTCTTTCCAACGAACGCCGTAATATCCTGTGGCAGCTCCGCGAATTTCAAGTCAGTGGGCCCTTTTGGGGGCTTGTTCAGTATGAATGGGGCTCATCTTTTGATTAATAATAAATTATTATATACTTTATTATTATTATTATTATTATTCAGAAGTTGAAACCTATTCATATGGAACAAGCCCACCAAAGGGGCCACTGACTTGGAATTCAAGAAGCTTCCAAGGAATAATATGGTGTTCTTGAGAAAGAAGTAAGAGGAGGTAAAGGAAGAATAGAGAGAGAAATCTCACTTATATAGTGGAATTGACTCTTAAATTTGTGAAGATGTACAGAAGCAGATATAGAATCGATGCAAGATTACGTAGAGGAATTGATGCTGCGTCCAAGCAAATAAAGTAATCATCAACCCTGAATTTGTAAGATGTTCTGAAGCAGATGAAGAATCGATGTATTGGAGAAACGTCCGCAGAAAATAAAACTCCACAGAGAGCTTTCGGGAACCTCAAAAATGAAGTCTCTACGGAGAGCTTTCTGGAACCTCGAAAAGGGGAATCGTTGAACAGATTCCCAGAAGCTCTGTGTAGAGATTCAGTTTTAAATATGACTGTGAATTTGTTCCTCCATTTCAAGACTCGTGGTATGGTTACTTTTTAATTGACGTGTCGTTACGCAGAGGGTTCGATTGTACGTCCAAGAAAATGGAAGACTAATTGTCCCTCTAATTCCACAGGCATCATGAACCACGACGAGTACTCCCTGGTCAACGAAGTGGAACAGGAAGAGATCGAGAACAAGCCAAACTTCGGCACGCTGACCCTCAAGAGGAAGAAGGACGGAGACAAGGAACGGGATGCCAAGATGGAGCAGCTGAAGAAGAAGCTACGCACAGACGACGAGAGTAAGTCTGTCTCTGTCTCAAGTCCCTGGAGGGTCTTGTGTCTGTTGTGTTCGTTCAAGGTGCAGTTTTGATGTCTTAAGGCTTATTTGGAAAGACTTCTTCCTCCTGCTTTTGAGAGCGTCCGCGTGAAGTTCTCTTTTAGTTAATTTTTTGTTTTTGTACTGGCATACTGTAAATTATTCCGTTTGTTTATTGTACGTATTATAAAGTTTTCCATTTGTTGTTGGACATATAAGATACTATTTGTTTATGGTTTGTTTTTGTACGCATTTTAGAATGTTCCCTGTCAGCTTGTTTTTGTACATATGAAATATTCCGTTAGTGTATTTTTGTACCTGATGCAAAATACCGTACACTGCTCGCTTTCGCTCGTATAATACCACATCTCCCGTCCCTTCCAGTCAACTGGGTCGACCACAGCAAGACCCTACGGGAGCAGGGCATTGACGAGTCGGAGATCCTGCTCCTGAAGAGGAAGTACTTCTTCTCGGACCAGAACATCGACTCGAGGGATCCGGTGCAGCTGGGACTTCTGTACGTACAGGTGAGGATCTCGGATCTTGGATCTGGTCGTCGTTGTGGAGTGCCGAAAAGCTGAGAAGAATTTGATTCTGAGGGAAGTTTTTGGTGTCGTATTTAGGTGGCTGAGAGAATCAGAATCTTGAAGAAGAATCGTATAAAGCCCAGGTTTTCGTAAACTGCCGAGAAGAATCAGAATATTTTGGGAGACCTCTTAGGGAATCAGAATCTTGAAGAAGAATCGTGTAAAGTCCAGGTTTTCATTAACAGCCGAGAGGAATCAGAATATTTTGGGAGACCTCTTAGGGAATCAGAATCTTGAAGAAGGATCGTATTAAGCCCAGGTTTTCATGAACTGGCTGAATATAGACTATTGGGGAGAATCAGATGTGAAAATCAGGCTGGTTGTAGACTGTTAGGGAGAGTCAGATGTGAAAATCAGCCTGATTGTAGACTGTTGGGGAGAATCAGACGTGAAAATCAGGTTGATTGTAGACTGTTGGAGAGAGTTAGATGTGGAAATCAGGCTGAATGTAGACTGTTGGGGAGAGCCAGATGTGAAAATCAGGCTGATTGTAGACTGTTGGGGAGAATCAGACGTGGAAATCAGGCTGATTGTAGACTGTTGGGGAGAGTTAGATGTGGAAATCAGGCTGATTGTAGACTATTAGGAGAATCAGACGTGAAAATCAGGCTGGTTGTAGACTGTTAGGGAGAGTCAGATGTGAAAATCAGGCTGATTGTAGACTGTTGGGGAGAATCAGATGTGGAAATCAGGCTGATTGTAGACTGTTGGGGAGAGTTAGATGTGAAAATCAGGCTGATTGTAGACTGTTGGGGAGAATCAGATGTGAAAATCAGGCTGGTTGTAGACTGTTAGGGAGAGTCAGATATGAAAATCAGGCTGGTTGTAGACTGTTGGGGAGAGTCAGATGTGGAAATCAGGTTGATTGCAGACTGTTGGGGAGAGTTAGATGTAAAAATCAGGCTGATTGTAGACTTGGGGAGAATCAGACATGAAAATCAGGCTGATTGTAGACTGTTGGGGAGAGTCAGATGTGAAAATCAGGCTGAATGTAGACTGTTGGGGAGAGTCAGATGTGAAAATCAGGCTGATTGTAGACTATTGAGGAGAATCAGATGTGAAAACCAGGCTGGTTGTAGACTGTTAGGGAGAGTCAGATGTGAAAATCAGGCTGATTGTAGACTGTTGGGGAGAATCAGACGTGAAAATCAGGTTGATTGTAGACTGTTGGAGAGAGTTAGATGTGAAAATCAGGCTGATTGTAGACTGTTGGGGAGAATCAGACATGAAAATCAGGCTGATTGTAGACTGTTGGGGAGAGTCAGATGTGGAAATCAGGCTGATTGTAGACTGTTGGGGAGAGTTAGATGTGGAAATCAGGCTGATTGTAGACTTGGAGAATCAGATGTGAAAATCAGGCTGGTTGTAGACTGTTAGGGAGAGTCAGATGTGAAAATCAGGCTGATTGTAGACCGTTGGGAGAATCAGACGTGAAAATCAGGCTGATTGTAGACTTGGGAGAATCAGACATGAAAATCAGGCTGATTGTAGACTGTTGGGGATAGTTAGATGTGAAAATCAGGCTGATTGTAGACTGTTGGGGAGAATCAGATGTGAAAATCAGGCTGATTGTTGACTGTTGGGGAGAGTCAGATGTGGAAATCAGGCTGAATGTAGACTGTTGGGGAGAGTCAGATGTGAAAATCAGGCTGATTGTAGACTATTGGGGAGAATCAGATGTGAAAATCAGGCTGGTTGTAGACTGTTAGGGAGAGTCAGATGTTAAAATCAGGCTGATTGTAGACTATTGGGGAGAATCAGACGTGAAAATCAGGCTGATTGTAGACTGTTGGGGGAGAGTCAGATGTGAAAATCAGGCTGAATGTACTGTTGGGAGAGTCAGACATGAAAATCAGGCTGAATGTAGACTGTTGGGGAGAGTCAGATGTGAAATCAGGCTGAATGTAGACTGTTGGGGAGAGTCATATATGAAAATCAGGCTGATTGTAGTCTGTTGGTGAGAATCAGATGTGAAAATCAGGCTGATTGTAGACTGTTGAGGAGAATCAGAAGTGAAAACCAGGCTGAATGTAGACTACTGGGGAAAATCAGGCTGAATGTAGACTGTTGGGAGAATCAGACGTGAAAATCAGGCTGACTGTAGACTGTTTGGGAGAATCAGACATGAAAATCAGGCTGAATGTAGACTGTTGTGGAGAATTAGGCTTAAAATTCAGGCTGAATTTAGACTATTGGGAAGAAAATCAGGCTGTAAGAGAGAAATAAATATAAAAATCAGACTGAATATAGACTAAATGTTGGGGAGAATCAGTCTTCAAAATTAAACTCAGTGTAGACTATAGGTAAGAATCAGACTTGAAAATGAGGCTGTTAAAAATAAGTTTAGAAATCAGGCTGAAAAAGAGGAATAAACTTCAAAATCAGGCTTAATGTAGACTATAAGTAAGAATCAGACTTGAAAATCAGGCTGTAAGTCAGAATGATAACAAAAAAATCAGGCTGTTTGAGAGAAGTAAGTTTACAAATCAGTCTGAATATAGACTAGGGGAGAATCAGACTTTCAAATCAGGCTGTAAGAGAGAAATAAACTTAAAAATCAGGCTAATTGTAAACTGTTGGGAAGAGTCAGGCTTACAAATCAGACTCTAAGAGGGTAACATTTAAAAATCAGGCTGTAAGTGAAAAATAAGTTTAAAAATCAGGCTAAAGAGACTGTTGGGAAAAATCAGACTGTAAGTGAGAAGTAAACTTAAAAATCAGGCCAAACATAGATTATTGGGACGAAGTAGACTGAAAAATTGGACTGTAAGAGAGAAATAAGTTAAAAAATCAGGCTAACCATAGACTGTTGGGAAGAATCAGACTTGAAAATCAGACTGTAAGAGAGAAATAAACTCGAAAACTAGGCTAAATGTAGACTGTTGGGAAGAATCAGACTCGAAAATCAGACTATAAGAAAGAATTAAACTTAAAAATCAGGCTAAGCATAGACTATTGGGAAGAATTAGACTGAAAAATCAGACTGTAAGAGAGAAATAAGTTTAAAAATCAGGCTAAACATAGACTGTTGGGAAGAATCAGACTAAGAAATAAACTTGAAAATCAGGCTAAATGTAGACTGTTGGGGAAAATCAGACTTGAAAATCAGAATTTAAGAGGGGAAACAAACTTAAAAATCAGACTAAACGTAGACTGTTGGGGAAAATCAGACTCGAAAAATCAGACTGTAAGAGAGAAACAAACTTAAAAATCAGGCTGAATGTAGACTGTTGGGGAGAAACAGACTCAAAAATCAGTCTGTCGGACAGAAACAAACTCTAAAAAACCTCATTGTCTTCCAGTGCCGCGATGCCATCCTTGACGGCACCCACCCTGTGACGCAGGAGAGGGCCTGCAGCTTCGCCGGAATCCAGTGCCAGATCCAGTTCGGGGACCACATAGAGGCCAAGCACAAGGCCGGCTTCCTGGAGTGAGTATCCCGCCGGATGGTGGTTTGGACGTGTCGGGAGAATGGGAGGGTTTGTTGCAAATACCCTTTGTTATAGATTACTGTTAAGTATCTATAGACTTTTGATAAGTAACAGAGCCACATCTGGTTTGGACGTGTCGGGAGATTGGGAGAGTTTGTCGCAAATAACCCTTGTTATAGATTAGTTTTAAGTATCAATAGACTTTTGATAAGTAACAGAGTCGCCTCCGGTTTGGACGTGTCGTGAGAACGGGAGAGTTTGTCGCAATTACCCTTTGTTATAGATTACATTTAAGTATCAATAGACACCTGATAAGTAACAGAGCCGCCTCCGGTTTGAACGTGTCGGGAGAATGGGAGAGTTTGTCGCAACTACCCCTTGTTATAGATTACTTTTAAGTATCAATAGACACCTGATAAGTAACAGAGCCGCCTCCGGTTTGAGCGATGTCGGAGAATGGGAGAGCAACTACCCCTTGTTATAGATTACTTTAAGTATCAATAGACACCTGATAAGTAACAGAGCCGCCTCCGGTTTGAACGTGTCGGGAGAATGGGAGAGTTTGTCGCAACTACCCCTTGTTATAGATTACTTTTAAGTATCAATAGACACCTGATAAGTAACAGAGCCGCCTCCGGTTTGAACGTGTCGTGAGATTGGGAGAGTTTGTCATAACTACCCCTTGTTATAGATTACTTTTAAGTATCAATAGACACCTGATAAGTTCCGGTTTGAACGTGTCGGGAGATTGGGAGAGTTTGTTTAACTACCCCTTGTTATAGATTACTTTTAAGTGTCAATAGACACCTGACAAGTAACAGAGCCGCGTTCCTTTTGTTCCTTTTCCGCAGCCTGAAGGAGTTCCTGCCCCAGAGTTACTTGAAGGTGAAGACCATCGAGAAGAAGATCTTTCAGGAGCACAAACTCCACTCGGGCAAGAGCGAGCTGGACGCCAAGGTATGGTGGGCATGTGGGCACGAGCCCCCTTTTTGTGTCATTGCGTGGTGGGGTATTTAGTTATTTTAAGAAGTGATTTTTTGTTATGTTGTGTTATTTTATGTTATTATTTTGTGTTTTAGTTAATTTTTATTTGTGTCATTGTGTTGAGATATTTTTTGTTATTTTGTGTTATTTTAGTTATTTTGTGTTATTTGTTTTTCGTTAGTGTGTTATTTTGGTATTGTGTGTGATTTTAGTTATTATTTTTGTGTCGTTTTAGATATTTTTTGTTTTGTGTTATTGTGTTATTTTTTTTTATTTGTGTTATTGTGTTATTTTAGTTATTTTTTGTTATTGTGTATTGTTTTAGTTTTGTGTTTAGGTATTGTGTGTTATTTGAGTTATTTTTTATTGTTATTTTTTTATTGTGTTAATTTTGTTATTTTGCATTATTTAGTTATTGTGTGTTAATTTAGTTATGTGTTGCTTTTGGTATTGTGTCATTTTGTTATTTAGTTATTGTGTGTTATTTTGGTTATTTTTTTAATTTTTATTTTGTTATTTAGTTATAGTTTTATTTTAGTTATTTTATGTTATTTAGTTAGTGTTATTTTAGCTTATTTTTGTTATTGTTATTAGTTTCTTTTCATTATTTAGCTATTGTGTGCTTAGTTATTTTTTGTTATTTTATTTTGTGTTATTAATTTTTGTTTTCATTATTTAGCTATTGTGTGTTTAGTTTTTTTTTGTTATTTTGTGTTATTTAGTTATTGTGTGTTATTTTAGTATATTTTTTTTTTTTTTTTGTTATTTAGTTATTGTGTGTTATATTAGTTAATTTTTTGTGTTATTTAGTCATTTTAGTTATTGTGTGTAATTTTAGTTTAGTTATTGTGTGTAACTTTAGTTATTTAGTTATATCCCCAGTCATTTCCAACGCATCCCAAGACAAACGAATTCCCATTCCCGCCGAATTATTCCCACTCTCCACGCCTCCTCTCTCTCTCTCTCTCTCCCCCGCAGGTGACGTACGTGGGCCAGGCCCGCTCCCTGAAGACCTACGGCGTCACGTTCTTCCTGGTCAAGGAGAAGATGAAGGGCAAGAACAAGCTCGTCCCCCGGCTGCTGGGCGTGACGAAGGACTCGGTGCTGAGGCTGGACGAGAAGACGAAGGAGATCCTGAAGACGTGGCCCCTGACCACCGTCCGCAGATGGGCCGCCTCGCCCAACACATTCACTCTCGGTAAGGCTCCGGGGCCTCCCGCAGAAGGGGTGGGCTGTGGGCGTTGCCGTAGGGTCTTCGCGGCAGCTCCTGTCGTTCCTTTTACTGTACTTCCGTTCGATTCCTTCTTCCGTCTGTCCTTGTAGAGTCGTGGGTTCGAGTTCTTTGATCCATTGTTATGCTCGAGAGCATTCCTCGTTCGTCTCCATTTAAAGCATTCGTACTTCGTCCTCATTCAAAGCATTCCTAGTTTGTCCTCACTCAGAGCATTCCTCGTTCATCCTCATTCAAAGCATTCCTCATTTGTCCTTATTCCTTGTTTGTCCTCATTCAAAGCATTCCTCATTTTTCCTCATTCAAAGCATTCCTTGTTCATCCCCATACAAAGCATTCTTCATTCGTCTCCATTCCTCATTCGTCCTCATTCAAAGCATTCCTCATTTGTCCTTGTTCCTCGTTCGTCCTCATTCAAAGCATTCTCGTTTTTCCTCATTCAAAGCAATCCTCGTTCATCCCCACCCAAAGCATTCCTCGTTCGTCCTCGTTCAAAGCATCCCTCGTCCGTCCTCATTCGAAGCGTCGTCCTCGTGCAGAGCTCCTGCGGCCACGAATCTCTCTGAGTCCTCTCTCCCCCCCTTCCAGACTTTGGCGACTACTCCGACCAGTACTACTCCGTTCAGACGACAGAGGGGGAGCAGATCTCCCAGCTGATCGCCGGCTACATAGACATCATCCTGAAGAAGCAGAAGACCATCGACCACATCGGCATCGAGGGCGACGACGGGTCGGCCATGGTTGAAGACACGGTTTCGCCCATCAAGTGAGCCTTTCAGACCTTTGCGTTATTCCTCTCAAGTGTCCCTTTCAGTTTCCGTCTCGGCGCCGATTGACCTCGTCATCGGCATAGGTCCCAGCGCATAGGACCTAAATTCTGTATTATATTGTATTCTTTGTAATATTGGCTGCCATTTTAGAGCTCGCACATTTATAGATATATCTCCTAAATTGAATGTGAGATTGTTACTCAACAGACTTTGTTACTTACGCTGTGGCCTAAATTCTACGTTCTGTTCTGTTCACTTGTTTCGTCTCTCCCCCAGAGCAAGCATCATCCAGCACGGAGACACGGAGGTCAAGCACCTGGAAGAGGAATCGATCTCCAAGCCAGCGGTCATGAGGCCGGGCGTCAACGGTAAGTTGCCGCAGAATCGCGTTGTTGCCGAGGAACCTCCTGTCGTCTGTCTTCGCGGGGAGGTTTGGACAGGAACGTGACGTAAACCTGGACTTTCCCGATGTATTTTCAGAGACTGTCATTCTGGCGGAGACATTAACATACGTTTCTGTCTCTCCAAGAAACGTGTTAATGTCCGTTAATAATTGTACCTTTGTGTAAAAGTGGAAAATATAGATGCTCCGTGGAATGTACTTTCTCGCCAACGAGAAAAACGGAGACGGAAAAATTAAAATTCGTTCGCGAGACGGACGACTTTGATCCACCGATTGTATCCATCCTGTTCAAACCTCTCTCTGAAGCGTTGTTATTTTACATAACGAAAGATTTCCCATCTTGCATTTTTCATGGCTGCCCAATACGTCTTGCGTACATGTTCGTAGTTGCGGTTTTTTGGTAGAGTCTTGTGGCCGTAGTCTTTGCGGACTGTTTATGGAAATAATCTGGGCTTTGTGGTTTGAATTTCAGGTTTTGTGGTTTAATAAAATTCTAACCAAACCACCTAATTATATTTAGGCGACCAGAAAGAATAGATAACATATATGCATAGAAAACATCGTATTTGATATTAACGAGTTACGTTCAGAGAAGTTTGTTACATGCAAACAAAAAAAAAGCTCGTTATGTACAGACAAAAAGTGTTACGCACAGAGAAATTTATTGCATAGATATTTGTTGGGTACAAAGAGATGTTTGTCACGTACAGAGAGAAATTTCTTACATACAAACAAATTTTTTGGGAACAGATAGAAGTTTGTTACATGCAAATAGAAATGTTTTAGGAGCAGACAATAATTTGTAACATACACGGGTAAATCTGTTACGTGCACGGATAGATTTGATACTTACATAGGTAGTTTTGTTACGTACACACGGAATTTGAGCCCAGGTAAAACATGAATCAATTTCCATCTTTTAAATGCAATGTACAAAGGTATGACCTCTTATTTTAGAGTCTGTGCAGACGGCATGTCAATTTCTTTTCAATTTTTTACTTCTGTTCCTGTCATTTTTCAGAATGTGTAGTACTGACGCAGCTATTTTTGTGATGTATGATATACTTTTTTGAAGCCATTTTTATTTTGTTTTACATTGCTGTGTTGTGCTGTGCAAGTTTTCCTGTTCAGATACGGACACCGCCGTACTTACGAACGTTCAGCTTGCGAACATTCAGATACAAACGAAAGGGACTGCAGATTAAAGATTTGTTAAGAGTACTCCCCCTTGCCACCCCAAATTTTGTTTTGGCCCCTATTCTGTACAGACAGCACTGTATGTACAGTATATTGTGTTTCAGGATGAAAAAAAACATAGAGCATTGTATTATTTTATATTGTACTGTACTTGAATGGGCATGAAGAGTACAGTAACCGACGTACAAACGATTCGACGCACGAACATTCGTGATTGGGGCGGTGTCTGTGCTGTGCCACATTGTATAGTCCACTATATATCATTTAAAAACTGTGTCGTACATGCAGTCTGTATTTTTTGTGGCTCTCTGTTGCTTACGCATTCAATTACTTAATTCAACTCGCTTGAATCGTACCGTCCGACACTTTGAGAGAGGTACGACAGACTTTGCATTGTACCATTTTCACAGTAGCACCTCAGCTTAAATAAAGGACTTTTGTACTTGACTGTCCGTTATCGTCATTATTTAATATGGTACCGTTTTAGATATGGTACAGGTTAAGTTAGGTTAGGAACTATATATAGAAAAATATTCAAGTGCAGGCTGTGAAATAGGGTGTGTGTTACTTTTACAGACTTCGTTACTTACCCGACAGCCCAGATACTTAATGGGACATTGTTACGCATCAGAAAGTTACCTAGCAGACTTTGTTCGTTATCAGAAAGTCTTTATTACTTAACAGACTTTGTTCATGATCAGAAATTTACTTAACAGACTTTGTTCGTTATCAGAAAGTCTTTATTGCTTAACAGACTTTGTTCGTTATCAGAAAGTCTTTATTGCTTAACAGACTTTGTTTGTTATCAGAAAGTCTTTATTGCTTAACAGACTTTGTTCGTTATCAAAAAGTCTTTATTGCTTAACAGACTTTGTTCGTTATCAGAAAGTCTCTATTGCTTAACAGAACTTCGTTAGACCGTCACTCGTCCGAAAGCTTTCGTTACGTCACAGACTCTTGTCTGTCACGTATCAGACCCCAGACCCCCACCCAAAGCGTCGGTTTCAAGCGTCCGTTAAAGCTGAGGTGCTGCTGTGTCTCATAGAGTTGTCAAAAGAGCTTCGTTTTAATCATTTCCTTATGTTCCGCCATCTTTTGAGTTCTGCATCTCCTCCTTTTGCCGTAGGCGCCCAGAGTTTCGGCACGGGATCGATGCCCGGGGTGCAGTCTGTGGCCCTGGTGGGGCAGATCAACCTCGCCCACCAACCTCCGTCGGTAAGTCTTTCCAGTCTCAAGTCTGTTTTTTAAGTCTGTCTGTTTGCCGTTACTTTGCGTTTTTTGTCTTCGTTCTCGATTTGAAAAGTGATGCTTTTTGTAGGAGTGTTTTTTCTACCGACAGGGTATACATAGCCCTTTGGAGATTACAGATTGATATACTGTAGTATACATAGCCCTTTTCAGATTACAGATTGATATACTGTAGTAGACATAGCCCTTTTCAGATTACAGATTGATATACTGTAGTAGACATAGCCCTTTTCAGATTACAGATTGATATACTGTAGCATACATAGCCCTTTGGAGATTACAGAATGATGGAGTATACATAGACCTTTTGAGATTACAGAATGATGCAGGATACATAGCCCTCTTGAGATTACAAATTGAAATAGTATGCATAGCCCTTTTGAGATTACAGATTGATATACAGTAGTATACATAGCCCTTTGGAGATTACAGAATGATGGAGTATACATAGCCCTTTTGAGATTACAGAATGATGCAGGATACATAGCCCTTTTGAGATTACAAATCAAAATAGTATACATAGCCCTTTTGAGATTACAGATTGATATACTGTAGTATTCATAGCCCTTTTGAGATTACAGGTTGAAATAGTAATCACTTAGCCCTTTGGAGATTACAGATTGATATAGTATACATAGCCCCTTTGAGATTACAAATCAAAATAGTATACATAGCCCTTTTGAGATTACAGATTGATATAGTAGTACACATAGCCCTTTTGAGATTACAGGTTGAAATAGTAATCACTTAGCCCTTTGGAGATTACAGATTGATATAGTATACACTTAGCCCCTTGGAGATTACAGATTGATATAGTATACACTTAGCCCCTTGGAGATTACAGATTGATATAGTATACACTTAGCCCCTTGGAGATTACAGATTGATATAGTATACACTTAGCCCCTTGAGATTACAGATTGATATAGTATACACAGCCCCTTGGAGGTCACAGATTGATATAGTAATCACTTAGCCCTTTTGAGATTACAGATTGATATAGTAATTACTTAGCCCTTTGGAGATTACAGATTGATATAGTAATTACTTAGCCCTTTTGAGATTACAGATTGATATAGTAATTACTTAGCCCTTTTGAGATTACAGATTGATATAGTAATCACTTAGCCCTTTTGAGATTACAGATTCAAATATTATAATAGCCTTAGGATTCAGATATCAAGATGGTTTGAATGTGGCATGAGAATGGGAGATTAGGGAGGATTGAGAGAAAGGAACAGAATTAGAATGCATCGTTCTGATGTAAACGATTTTATTTGTAAACAGCGTAGGTATGACATCATCGTACAGCGTTGCTTTTACTGTGTCTGTCTGTAAAATTGCTGTTTTTCGCTGTCAATTACACAGTAGGTACAGCCCCAAGTCGGATAGAAAGAGCCGCTTTCCATTTTACAAATTCAAGACATTCCGATGTTTATTCCCGTTTGACCCTGAGGTAGAATTAGCATTATCCAGAATGAATAAAATCCAGAATGAATGAAACTGTCGGATGCTAGATGGTGTTTTTGCATGATCAAGTTGCATTTTTGACCGAAATGTATCCGGGAAGCGCATTGGTACTGCATGAATTGCGCAGAGAAGGCCGAATGGTAGTAATCTCTTCGACGTACACTGACGTACGTTTGGCCGAACGGTAGTAATCTCTTTGACGTACACTGACGTATTTTTTATTATCTGCGACGTGCATTCTCTACCTTCGACTGTACTTCATTTTAGTGTTCCAGTTTAGTTTTCTGCTAAATTTTAGTATATATTTTGTAGGATACAGGCACTCCCCTACAGCTCTACAAATGTAGAGTAAATATCTTCCACAAACGTACAGTATCTTCTGTCGTAGCGCGCGTACAGTGATTATGTTAAATTGGAGATTATAGAATACCGAAACTTCAAGATGGTCCAAGAAATAATTGAAGTCTCCGTTGAGTTTTACGAGTTGATTAAACCACAGGGCTCGATCATAATCGGCAAACAGTCTAGAGACATCTTGTCTTCTTTATTCTGGATACTCGACCCCTGGTATTTGAGGGGGTGGCGTGCCAAAACCCTGCTCGAGCGGCTAAAATCCGCAAATGACACCCCTCTAAAAAATGCTTACAACTGCCTGTTTCGATAGTTCAAGGACTGAAAAACTCTCTAAAAACGCTTATACCCAAGTATTTTAGTAGTTTCATCACAAAAAGTGGATTTTGTCACGGAAATTATATGAAAATACAGTAATTAGTGAATGTTTCCCTATGAAAAATACTGCGAATGTGGATTGTTTGATTTTGAATAATTATCTAAAGATGGATTCTCTCTCCCTGTCTAAACACCTGTTTTGCATTATCCAAGCCATATTTCTTGCGTCAGATCGGTGTCATAAGCCCGGAACATGCGTCGTAACCCGGGAAATAATTTTTTAGACATATATTTGAAGAGCGTCGTAAGATCGGAACGTCATAATCTGGGTACTGCCTGTGCATGGGTAGGGGACGGCCAGACAATAAATGAAACAGTATGTACAGTTAGGAAGTGACTGGTTCGTAAGTGAAACGTCACGTTCAGTTATGGAATAAACGGTTCGTAAATGAAACATGTCCAGTTAGGGAATAGACTTTTCGTAAAAGAAACATCGTGTTCAGTCAGGGAATAAACGGTTCGTAAAAGAAACAGATTAACGTACAGCTAGGGAACGATCCACGATCAAGCTAACAGTTTCTCGTAGGTAGGACACTCATCCCCTCTACAGCTTCGTCCCTCCTAGAGTCGAGACGCTGCTCCCTGTACGCGCGTTAGCCTCGTGCGATGCTGCTGATACTAATGTGTTGTCTTGTGACTTGGTACTCTTTTATTTCTTTTACAAAACTTTTGTTTCTCTTACAAGCTCCGTACCTTGGGGTCCTAAGGCTACAAGTAGGTGTCTGCAGTTTATGCATATCTGTCTTTTGAATAAATGTGATCAAATTTTCTCTTATATATTTTCTCTCATGGCATGGAATGAAGATCTCAGTAGTCGTTCACGTATGTTTTGATATAGCGCGCGCACACGGAGTTTGCAGTGTGCGCGTACATATCTCTCCCTAGCATTTCCTTGCAGTAATGAATTTAATGATAATGTCTCCTGTGATAATATTCCCTGCATGCCATGCCGTTCCACGGAAGTTAATTCGATTCATCTCTCCTCCCGTGTCGCTCGGCCTCCCCCCCTCCCTCCTGCAGGCCAAGCACCCACAGGTGACCAGCGTCCTGAGCAAGCCCCAGAAGGCCCTGGTGTCGACTATCGAGACGGGCAAGATCATCATCGACGAGTGCATGGAGAGCCTCGAGACGAAGGCCGAGCTTCCCGAGCTGGGCACCGACCCGGCCTCCATCAAGTGGAAGCAGGTGACACTGGACTCCAACAAGCAGACGGTCACCAGCCAGATTGCTGCCATGAACGCGGCCACCGCGGAAGTCGTCACCCTTACTTCGTGTGAGTATGGGGGTGTCGTCGTGAGGCTGGTTTCCGTTTCTCTCGTATCCGCGCGTCTCATCTTGACCTTCGCGTGTTTGTACACGCCTTGGCTGTTATATTGACATATCTGAAACAACTTTCCTCCATATTTATAATTATTATTATTAATTATTCTTATCGTTCCAGCCGTCCACGAGGAAGTGGACCACACGGCAGTGGGAGCGGCTATCCACACCATCACCTCCAACCTGCCGGAGATGTCGAAGGGCGTGAGGATGATCGCCGCCCTCCTGGAGACGGACAACGAGTCGAACAGCCTCCTGAGTGCCACCAAGAACCTCTGCTCGGCCTTCTCCGACCTCCTGGTCGCGGCCGAGCCCCAGAGGAAGGAGCCTAGGCAGGGACTGCTCACGGCGGCCTCCAGGGTTGGTGAGGCCTCCAACGTGGTCCTGCACACTGTGGACGTCCACCTAGACCACGAGACCCAGGACATCCTGCTCGGAATGGCCAAGGCCGTCGCGAACACCACAGCGGCCCTGATACTGAAGGCGAAGGCGGTGGCCTCTCGCTGCGAAGACCAGGAGCTCCAGAACGTCGTCATCAATTCGGCGACGGCCTGCGCTCTTGCCACTTCCCAGCTGGTGGCCTGCGCCAAGGTGGTGGCCCCTACGATCGACAGCCCCGCCTGCCAGAGCCAGCTCATCGAGGCGGCCAAGGAGGTTGGCCGGGCCGTCGAGGGCATGGTCCAGGTGTGCCAGAGGGCCACCCAAGACGA
This sequence comes from Macrobrachium rosenbergii, assembly GCF_040412425.1. Lineage (NCBI taxonomy): Eukaryota > Metazoa > Arthropoda > Malacostraca > Decapoda > Palaemonidae > Macrobrachium > Macrobrachium rosenbergii. Next base: position 429,638 of record NW_027100729.1, read on the forward strand.
CGTCCTGCTCAGGGATCTGTCCCAGGCGGCCGCCGAAGTGACCAGGGCTCTGAACGAGCTCCTGGGCCACATCAAGACCGCGGGAGAGCACCAGAAGGGCCGCCTGAGCGTCCACGACGAGGCCGTCGAGACGATCCTGGTGTCCAGTGAAGCTGTTCGCCTCGCAGGGCAACGCCTCGGAGATGGTGCGCCAGGCCAAGATCCTGGCCCAGGCCACTTCCCACCTCATCCAGTCCATCAAGTTCGAAGCGGAGTCCCAGACCGACGACCAGGACCTCCAGAACAGGCTCTTGGCGGCGGCCAAGCAGCTGGCCGATGCCACGGCCAGGATGGTGGAGGCGGCCAAGCAGTGCGCTTCGAACCCCAACGACGAGGAGAAGCAGATCCTCCTGAAGGAGGCCGCCGAGAACGTCCGGATGGCCACCGATGCCGCTGCGGGGAATGCCCTCAAGAAGAAGATCGTCAAGAGGCTGGAGAACGCGGCCAAGCATGCTGCGGCCACCGGGACACAGTGCATGGCTGCCGCCCAGGGCGCCGGGCCTCACAACAGCAGTGCGGCATCGCAAGACGAGCTCATCTCGGACTGCAGGGCCGTCGCGGACGTCATCCCGCGCCTGGTGGAGGGGGTGAAGGGCACCATCAACAACCCGGACTCTCCTCGCGCGCAACTTGCACTCATCAACGCCTGCGGCCAGTTCCTGCAGCCCGGGACAAAGATGGTGGGCTCGGTGAAGGCAGCCCTGCCGACCGTAAGCGACCAGGCTTCCGCCCTCCAGCTGAACAACTCGTCCAAGCAATTCGGACAGGCTCTGGCCGACCTCCGGTCAGCCATGGGCAAAGCCCAGGAAGCCTGTGGCTCTCTGGAGATCGACTCGGCCCTCGACGCCATCCAGTCACTCACCGACGACCTGAGCGACCTGAAGAAGGCTGCCGACATGGCCACCATCCGGCCACTGCCCGGAGAGACGCCCGAGAGCGCCGCTCACCAGCTGACCAGCTCCAGCAAGACAGTTGGCTCAACCATGGCCCAGCTCCTGACGGCATCCTCCCAGGGGAACCGACACTTTGCCGGCCTGGCCTCTCGCGACACGGCCCTGGCACTCAGGGAGTTCTCGTCGGCCGTGCGGGGTGTGGTGGCCACTTCAACGGACCAGGGCCTGAGAGGGCGCTTGATCGACGCAGCCAGGGAGGTCATGGTCCGGTCAGCAGAGCTCATAGAGGAAGCGAGGGTAGTGGTCCAGGGACCCCAGAGCCCTGCAGGCCAGCAGAAGCTGGCCCAGGTGGCCAAGGGCGTCTCCCAGGCTCTGAACAGGGCTGTCAACTGCCTGCCGGGGCAGAAGGACGTGGACGACGCCATCATGGCCATCACCGACTCGACCAACGACCTGGAGTCTGGCCGGTTCCCCCCGGGAACAAACAGGCCCTACGGGGAGTTGCAATCCGAGCTGGGGAACGCGGCCGCCGAGCTCAACAGCGTCACCTCCGAGGTGGTGACCTCGGCCCGCATGTCGGCCCAGCACCTGGCCACCTCCTCCAGGAAGTTCTCGACGGCCTTCGGCAGCCTCATGGGCGTGGGCATGGAGATGGCCGGCACAACCAAGGACCGGGAGGTGCGTGGTCAGATGGTGGTCAGCCTGAAGAGCGTCTCCACCTCCTCCTCCAAGCTCCTCGTCTCAGCCAAGGCCGTCGCCGCCGACCCGGCCGCCCCCAACGCCAAGAACCAGCTGGCCGGAGCTGCCCGGGCCGTCACCGACTCCATCAACAACCTGATCGACGTGTGCACGTCTGCTGCGCCGGGGCAGAAGGAGTGCGACGGGGCCGTGCGGGCTATCCGGTCCATGGGGCCGCTTCTGGACGGCCACTCGTCTGAGCGGGTGTCGGACGCGTCGTACTTTGAGTGTCTGGACGCTGTCATGGACCGCTCCAAGAGCCTGGGCGATGCCATGACGGGAATCGCCAACCACGCCAAGCGGCTGGAGCACGCCGGCTTCGGCCTGGCCGTCCGGGAGGTGGGCGAGGCCATCTGCGGCCTGGTGGAGAGCGCCGCCCAGGCCGCCTACCTCGTGGGGGTCTCCGATCCCACCAGCGTGGCCGGCCGACCAGGGCTGGTCGACCAGTCCCAGTTCGCCCGGGCCTACGAGGCCGTCGTGGCCGCCTGCCAGACGCTGGCTGATCCTAACAGCAACCAGCAGCAGGTCCTGAGTGCAGCCACCGTCATCGCCAAGCACACCAGCGCCCTCTGCAACAGCTGCCGGGTGGCCTCGGCCAAGACCGGCAACCCAGTGGCAAAGCGGCACTTCGTCCAGTCGGCCAAGGACGTGGCCAACGCCACGGCCCACCTGGTCAAGGAGATTAAGAGTGAGTATTATTATTATTATTATTATTATTATTATTATTATTATTATTATTATTATTATTAATAATATAGGGTCTTTGTTGCTTACCAAAGATTATATTAATTCTTGTCTATTTCTCCCTCCTCCTCCTCCTCCTCCACAGCACTAGACCAAGACTACAGCGACGAGAACCGCCTCCGCTGCAGCGAGGCGACCAGGCCGCTCCTGGAAGCCGTCGAGAACCTGTGCACCTTCGCCAACTCGCCCGAGTTCGCCTCCGTCCCGGCCAAGATCTCCGCCAAGGCACGGGAGTCGCAGGAGCCGATCACGTCCGCCGGGAAGTCCATCATCGTGGGGTCGTGCTCCATGATCGAGTCGGCCAAGAGCCTGGCCGTCAACCCCAAGGATCCTCCGACGTGGCAGGCGCTGGCCAGCCACAGCAAGAGCGTCTCGGACAGCATCAAGAAGCTGGTCTCCTCCATCAGGTGGGTGTTCTTTCTTCCGCGCTTGATGGCTTTGCGGCTGTCGGGGGGACTCCTGTACTCGACAGATTCGTTTACGAGGACTTTTTTGTGAAGACTTCTTTACTCGACTTGTTGGGACTTCCATCTTGACAGCTTCGTGCCTGGTGGGACTTCCGTACTTATCAGCGTCGTTTGTGAGGACTTCTTTGCTAATAGCTTTACGCCTGTCGGGACTTCCGTATTTAACAGTGTCATTATGAGGACTTCCGTACTTAACAGTTTCACTTATTGGGACTTCCGTACTTAACAGTTTCACTTATTAGGACTTCCGTACTTAACAGCTTCACTTATGGTTGCGATATGATTTTAGGCTACAAATAATGTAAAAAAATTTTTGTGGAAGAAGATTCCAGCTCTGTGAAGCAGCAGTGGTCGTTGTTTAACGCTGTTTTTTTTTTCTTTGTTCCCGCAGAGACAAGGCTCCCGGGCAGAAGGAGTGCGACGAGGCCATCGACAAGCTGAACATCAACATCCGGGACCTCGATCAGGCGTCCCTCTGCGTCTTGGACCAGAATCTGCAGCAGCACAACGAGAATAGCCTCCAGGTACAGTATAGCAGGCTGAGTAACACCTCAGTTTAATAATTGACTTCTTTAGGCAGTCCCTGGTTGACGACAGGGCTTCCGTTCCGACACGGCGTCGTAAGCCGAAAATCGTCGTGACCTGAAATATTGTCGAAAATCATAAGAAACCCTTAACTTTTAATCATTTGGGTGTCTTGTAAATTATGTAAACTGCATTTTTATTGAGTTTTTCATCAAAAAAACCTCCAAATTTTGAGCATTCTGACCTTTTTAGAGCCACAGTTCTTCTGTCGGATTAGCGTCGTAAACCTGGAATGTGCGTCGTAACCCGGGAAATAATTTTTGATGAATATATTTGAAGAGTGTCGTAACTCCGGACCATGCATCGTAATCTTGGAACATTCGTTGTAACCCCAGAACGTGTCGTAACCCTGGAACATGTGTCGTAACCCAAGAAATAATTTCTGATGAATATATTTGATGAGTGCCATAACTCTGGAACGTGTCACAACCCTGGAACGTGCGTCTTAACCCTGGAATGTGCTTCGTAACCCCAGAACATGTATTGTAACCCTGGAACGTGTTGTAATCCCGGAACGCGTTGTAACCCCGGAACATGTGTTGTAACCCGGAACGTGTGTTGTAACCCCGGAACATGTATTGTAACCCTGGAATATGTGTCATTACCCTGGAACGTGTCATAACCCCAGAACATGTGTAATAACCCCAGAACGTGCGTCGTAACCTCAGAACGTGTGTCGTAACTCCAGAACATGTGTCGTAACCCTGGAACGCGCGTCGTAACCCTGGAACGCGCGTCGTAACCCCGGAATGTGTCGTAACCCCAGAACATGTCTTGTAACCCTGGAACATGTGTTGTAATACCAGAACATGTGTCATTACCCCGGAACACGTCGTAACCCCAGAACGTGTCGTAACCCCGGAATGTGCGTCGTAACCCCGGAACATGTATTGTAACCCTGGAACATGCGTTGTAATCCCGGAACATGTTGTAACCCTGGAAATTATTTCTGATGCGATATCACGATACATTTTGCCGTGGTGTACTGTTTTGGATGCAGTTTATATTTTTTAATGGAGCTTTTAAATTGTACTTATCCCAAGTGCCTGTTAAGTTTAGGTGCTACTGTAATCATTTTCTCTTTTGTTTGATTTTGAATTATTATTATTATTATTATTATTATTATTATTATTATTATTATTATTTGGAAAAAGATTAAATAATAACAATAATAATAATAATATAATAATAATAAAAAACTTGTGCTTGAGAGAAAGAGAGAGAGAGCACCAGCATTTCAATTTCGTTTTATCCATAAGAAGTAGAGAGAGAGAGAGAGAGCGCGACTCTCCACAGCAGACAACCACACAACTCTCTTCTCTCTCTCTCTCTAACTTTCCTTCCTCTCTCGCTCTCTGTCTCACCTCTCTCTCCCTCCCCCAAAAAACCAACAGGGCTACAACGAGCAGGTGGAGAACGCCGGCCAGGCCCTCCTCAACAACATCGACCGGGTTCGAACCGCGGCCAAGGGCGAGGCCGAGAAGCTCGGCCACTCCATCACCCAGATGTCAAGCTACTTCGACCCCATGGTCAACGCTTCCATTGGCTCGGCTTCCAACATGCTCAACAGGTTTGAGACTTTGAGACTTTCACTTGATAAAGTCTCCAAAGTCTTGGCTAGGCTTTGAAGACTTTCGCTTAGAAAGTCTTCAAAGTTTTGGCTAGGCTTTGAAGACTTTTGCGTAGAAAGTCTTGAAAGTCTAGGCTAGACTTCGTAGAAACTTTTGCTTTGGATGAAGAAAACGTATCAAGTCTTTTAAAGTCTTACTAAGCCTTATATATGAAGACTCTTGAAGTCTTCATAAGCCTGAATTAGATATTTAGTCTCTTGAATTCTTATTAAGCCTTAAATATTAAGTCTTTCAAAGTCTTTGTAAGCCTTAATTAAATATTAAGTATCTTAAAGCCTTAAATATTAAGTCTTAAAGTTTTAGTAAACCTTAAATATTGTCTTAAAGTCTTCGTAAGCCTCAAATATCAAGTCTTAAATTTTAAGTCTTAAAGTTTTTGTAAGCCTTAAATATTAAGTCTTAAAGTTTTAATAAGCCTTAAAACTTGAGTCTTAAAGTCTTCATAAGCCTTAAATATTCAGTCTTAAAGTCTTAGTAAGCCATAAATATTAAGTCTTTTCAAGTCTTGCTAAGCCTTAAATATTAAGTCTTAAAGTCTTAGTAAGCCATAAATATTAAGTCTTTTCAACTCTTGCTAAGCCTTAAATATTAAGTCTTAAAGTCTTTGTAAGTCATAAATATTAAGTCTTTTCAAGTCTTGCTAAAAAAGTCTTAGTAAACCATAAATATTGAGTCTTTTCAAGTCTTGCTAAGCCTTAAATATTAAGTCTTAAAGGCCTTCACAAGCCATAAATATTAAGTCTTTTCATGTCTTAGCAAGCCATAAATATCAAGTCTTTGTAACCTTACATATTAAAACTTAGTCAGCCATAAATATTAAGTCTCTTGAAGTCGTCATAAGCCTTAAATATTAAGTATCTTAAAGTCTTAGCAAGCCTTAATGTTAAGTCTTTGTAATCTTCAATATTAAGACTTAGCAGGCCTTAAATATTAAGTCTTTTCAAGTCTTAGCAAGCCTTAAATATCAAGTCTTTGTAACCTTAAATATTAAGACTTAGCAGGCCTTAAATATTAAGTCTTAGCAAGCCTTAAATATCAAGTCTTTGTAACCTTAAATATTAAGACTTAGGAAGCCTTAAATATTAAGTCTCTTAAAGTCTTAGCAAGCCTTCAATATCGTCTATGTAACCTAAAATATTAAGACTTAGCAAGTCTTAAATATTAAGTCTCTTAAAGTCTTAGGAGGCCTTAAAAATTAAGTCTTCTTCAAGTCTCCCAAAGTCTAATTTTTCAAGTCTCCTCCTCGTCTGTCTCGGCAGCAAGCAGCAGATGTGCCTGCTGGACCAGACGAAGACGGTGGCGGAGTGCGCCCTGCAGCTCGTCTACGCCTCGAAGGAGGCCGGGGGCAACCCCAAGGCCGTCCACGCCCACCCCGACGTGGACGACGCCGCCGACACCATGAAGGAGACGCTGCAGGTACTGGACACACACCGACCGACACACTCTGCGGAGTGACGTGTCTGACGCATAGAAATCGCCAAGGGGTCAACCCAAATGTCTCACCTCCTTCGTGTCTCTTGACAGGAGCTGCTGGCCACGGTTGAGACCATAGCCACGGAGGCCGGGGTCGTCTCCGGCCTGGTGGAGTCCATCACGACCGCCATGCACCGCATCGAGGACCTGGTCGGCTCCTCCCCCCAGCCGGGGGGCGACGTCATCGAGGGCAGCTTCGTCGACTACCAGACGCGGATGGTGGCCGCTGCCAAGGAGGTCGCCCGGCTGGCCCAGGACATGGTGAGAGATTGGGGGGCCGGTCTGTGGTACTGGTGGGCTCTATTACTTGACAGACTTTCTTGCTTAATGGACTTTGTTACCTAAAAGGAATCTAGAAAATATTCAGTTGCAGGCTGTAATAATATAGGGTCTTTGTTACTTAACAGACTGTTATTTGACAGACTTTGCTACTTGACAGACCTTGTTACTTAACAGACTTTCATACTAAAAAGGATCTAGAATCTAGAAAATATTCAGTTGCAGGCAGTAATAATATAAGGTGTGTGTTACTTAACAGACATTGTTACTTAACAGACTTTGTTACATAAAAAGAATCTATATAAAATATTCAAGTGCAGGCTGTAATAATGTAGGGTCTTTGTTACTTAACAGACTCTGATATTTGACAGACTTTGCTCCTTAACAGACTTTCTTACTTAACAGACCTTGTTATTTGGCAGACCTTGTTACTTGAAAGGAATCTAGAAAATATTCAAGTGTAGGCTTTAATAATATATGGTCTTTGTTACTTAACAGACCTCGTTACTTAACAGACCTCGTTAGTTAACAGACTTTGTTACTTAAAAGGAATCTAGAAAATATTCGAGTGCAGGCTTTAATAATATAGGGACTTTGTTGCTTAACAGACCTCGTTACTTAACAGGCTTTCATACTCAACAGACTTTCCCTCGTATAAGAAATCTAGGAAGTGTTCAAGTGCAGGCTGTAATAATAGAGGGTCTTTGTTACCTAACAGACTCTGTTCCCTTATCAGAAAGCCAGACGAAGACCCGTAAGGCGTCTGTTAAGCCGAGGCGCTGTCTGTACGAGTCGGCTGAATCCTCCTCCTTCCATTGCAGGTGGGCAAAGCCTCGACTGATCCGTCCCAGCTCGCCAGTCTGGGCGCCAGTGTTTCCCACCAGTACAGCTCCCTGGCATCGGACTCGTCTGGGGCCATACGCCAGACGACGAACGCGGAGGTGGCCTCTCGCCTTCGCTCAAGGTAAGACGCGCGTCAGGAGGACGCGGAGCTTTGATTGTTGTCTTCGTTTGTGTTCAGACGTGGGCAGACTTTCTTGTCTTTGGGGTTTGTTTTCTGACGAGTTCAGACTTTGCAGTTAGTTTTCAGACGAGCATAGGCTGTGGCTTCTTTTTAGATGAGTATAGGCTCTGTTTGTTTTCAGACAAGCATAGACTGGCTTCTTTTCAGACGAGTGTAGGCTTTGTGGCTTGTTTTCAGATGAGTATAGACTTTTCAGGCGTGTATAGATAGACTTGTGGTTTGTTTTCAGACAAGTACAGACTGTATTGCCTTAATGGTTTGTCTTGAGACGATTATAGATTTTCTGGTTTGTTTTCAGATGAGTATAGACGTTATGGCTCGTTTGCAGACACATATTGGTTTTCTGAATTGTTTTCAGACGAGCATAGATTTTCTGGTTTGTTTTCAGACGAGCATAGACTTAATTTGTTTTCAGACGAGCATAGACTTAATTTGTTTTCAGATGAGCATAGATTTTCAGATTTGTTTTCAGACAAGCACAAACTTTCTGGTTTGTTTTCAGATGAGCATAGACTGGTTTGTTTTCAGACGAGCATAGACTGGTTTGTTCTCAGACGAGCATAGACTGTGGTTTGTTTTCAGATGAGCATAGACTGTGGTTTGTTTTTAGACGAGCGTAGACTGTGGTTTGTTTTCAGACGAGCATAGATTTTCTTGTTTGCTTTCAGACGATAAAGACTCGTGTTTGTTTTTAGTTGAGCATAAACATTGTGGTTTGTTTTCAGACGAGCATAGATCTTCTGGTTTGTTTGCAGACGAGCATAGATTTTTGTGAAGCCCTGTAGAAGGAATTTAACTATAGTTAGTCACTGTCTTCAGTTTGATTAATATCGCCTCTCTCTCTCTCTCTCTCTCTCTCTCTCTCTCTCTCTCTCTCTCTCTCTCTCTCTCTCTCTCTCTCTCTCCACAGCGTCCACGAACTGGGCCAGGCCTGCATAGACCTCGTGAAATCAGGAGGATCGGTCCAGTCTGCCCCCAGAGACACCTTCAGTCAGCGAGACCTGGCTGAGTCCGCCCGCCACGTGGGAGAGAAGGTGAGGTTCTGTTTTCAGACGAGCGCTGATAAAAACAATAAAGATCAGACACATTAAAATATATATAATATATACTGTATAACTCTTGAAAGGAGAACCGCATGCGAGGAAGGCTGCCGACCTTGCATGCCGCTGTTGCCGCTACCCGAAAAGTTTATATTTCCGCTTCCGCCCTTCTTCTAGGCTTCGCACGTCTTGGCCGCGCTGCAGGCGGGCTCCCGGGGCACGCAGGCATGCATCAACGCCGCCTCCACCGTCTCGGGCATCATCGGCGACCTGGACACCACCATCATGTTCGCCACGGCGGGGACCCTCAACGCTGAGAAGGAGGGGGAGAACTTCTCCGACCACCGCGAGTACATCCTCAAGACGGCGAAGGTAATGTCTCCGACACCCCAACCCCCCATTCGCTCTCTCTCTCTCTTGTCTTGTCTGTCCTTTGCGAATCTCTCTCTCTCTCTCTCTCTCTCTCTCTCTCTCTCTCTCTCTCTCTCTCTCTCTCTCTCTGTCGTCTTGTTGCGTCTCCTCCATCCTTCGGGAATCTCTCTCTCTCTCTCTCTCTCTCTCTCTCTCTCTCTCTCTCTTCGTCTTGTCCTTCGGGGATTTTTTCTCTGCTGGAAATAAAGAGCAAAAATTGCTTTGCTTATGATAAAGTAAAACTTCAACTTAACTGACTTATGCAATTATAAAAAATCTGTTAAATGTTCAAGTGCAAGCTACAATGCAGGGTCTGTGTTGCTTAACAGACTGTGCTAATCAGAAATCGAGGAAGTATTCAAGTGCAGGTTATGAGATAAGGCTTATTACTTAACAGACTGTTCCTTACCAGAATCAGGAAATATTCAAGTGCAGGCTATGATAATATAGGGTCTGTGTTACATGAGGCCCCCCAAAAAAAAGCCATTACCTCATTCGCCAGACTACTTCTTCCCTCCCTCGTCGTTAACGTCTCCGTGTCATCTTTTCCAGGCGCTGGTCGAAGACACGAAGACCCTGGTCGCCGGTGCGGCCTCCTCGCAGGAGCAGCTGGCCGTGGCGGCCCAGAACGCAGTCACGACAATCGTGCAGCTGTCGGACGTGGTGAAGAGCGGAGCATCCTCCCTAGGGGCAAACAATCCCGAGGCTCAGGTGAGGAACTCGTTTTGGAGAGTAGTCGCAGGAGAACTTGTCAGGGGCTAATTCGTTACAGAGAACTTTTCAGTGCCTAATTTGTTACAGAGAACTTTTCAAGGGCTAATTTTTACAGTTTCAGGGGCTAATTTATTACAGTTTTAGGGGCTAATTTGTTACAGAGAACTTTGCAGAGGCTAGTCTGTTACAGTTTCTGGGGCTAATTTGTTACAGAGAACTTTGCAGAGGCTAGTCTGTTACAGTTTCTGGGGCTAATTTGTTACAGAGAACTTTTCAGGGGCTAACTTTTACAAAGAACTTTTCAGGGGCTAATTTGTTACAGAGAACTTTCAAGAGGGTAATTTGTTACAGAGGACTTTTCAGGGGCTAATTTGTTACAGAGAACTTTGAAGAGGGTAATTTGTTACAGAGGACTTTTCAGGGGCTAACTTGTCTCAGAATAACGTGGCAGAAAGGCCAAGTTGTCACGGGGAAAGAGAATTCATTTACCATACAGCATCTTTGTGAGCGTAACTCACACCCTCCTTCAGGTGATGCTGATAAACGCCGTCAAGGACGTGGCCATGGCCCTCGGAGACCTCATCCACGCGACGAAGGCAGCGTCCGGGAAGAACGTCAACGACCCGGCCATGACGACTCTCAAGGAATCGGCGAAGGTGAGAAGAAGAGTGTCTTTGGCGTTTCTCCTCTGTTTGTAGACCTCGGTGCTGGGCGTTTGTCAATGTGCGTCGTGTCTCTGACTCTTGCCTTTCGACTGAGGACCCTGCCTCAGTTGAGATTAGGGGGGACGTAAATACGGTACAGCTTTCATCCCGTGGGAGTTCTGGGACTGTCTAGCGTAGGATACGTACAGCAAATTGTTAGTCAGCGTTTGAAATTGCTGTAATTTTCAAGATGTCCGTTTGTCATGTGGTCGTTTTATAGTTTTCAAATAGTTCATATGCAGTAGACTCATTAGATTTCAGTGGGTAGTGTATTACTTTACAGTGGACCCCTGCCTATTTGCGGTTCTGGATTCACGGCTTCACCTATCCGCGGATTTTTCTGTGTAACGTATGTACGCATTATTCGTGGAAAATTCTCCTGTTCGTGGCATTTTACGTAGAGCAATATTCACTGAATACTGTATTTTCATATTTTCGTGATTAATGCACTTTTTGTGATAAAACTATTAAAATACTCGGGTGTAAGTGTTTTTAAGAGGGGTTTTCTGGTGTTGGAACTATCAAAATAGGCAGTTATAAGTGTTTTTAGAGGTTTTTTTGGTGTTTGAATTATCAAAATAGGCAGTTATAAGTGTTTTTAGAGGTTTTTTTGTGTTTGAATTATCAAAATAGGCAGTTATAAGTGTTTTTAGAGGTTTTTTTGGTGTTTGAATTATCAAAATAGGCAGTTATAAGTGTTTTTAGAGAGTTTGAACTATCAAAATAGGCAGTTATAAGTGTTTTTAGAGTTTTTTTTTTGGTGTTTGAACTATCAAAATAGGCAGTCATAAGCATTTTTAGAGGTTTTTTGGTGTTTGAACTATCAAAATAGGCGGTTATAGTGTTTTTAGAGGTTTTTTTGGTGTTTGAACTATCAAAATAGGCAGTCATAAGCATTTATAAGTGTTTTTTAGTCATAAGCATTTTTTTTTTGGTGTTTGAACTATCAAAATAGGCGGTTATAGTGTTTTTAGAGGTTTTTTTGGTGTTTGAACTATCAAAATAGGCAGTTATAGTGTTTTTAGAGGTTTTTTTGGTGTTTGAACTATCAAAATAGGCAGTCATAAGCATTTTTAGGGGGGGCGTCAAGTATTTGCGGATTTTAGCCATTTGCAGGGGACTGTGGTACTCATCCCCCACGAATACCGGGGGTCGACTGTACGTGACAAGAGGCAGGAGTTACGTTGCTGTCGAAAGGAGAATGACTATGTTATTAACACTGGCTGTTAGCTAACGAACAACGCACGTGGAGTATGTCCTGTTCTTTTGTAGTTGATAAGTATCTTCAAGTAACATCTTTTAGGAAAGTCAGTTTTTCATATTGTCACTGTTTTTGATAGTTTAAGTGACGAGTCTTCTGATGAACTAAAGTATGAGCATCTTTTTCAAGTGGCATTTTGGAATTTGAGTGCGAGCCCAGTAGTCCACATTGCACGCGTTGGTGTAACGTTTAACGACTGACGGTGACCGACTCGGTTGCTACCGGATGTATATCTGGTGGTGGCCAAGGAGTCGGTCGTCTACCCCTTGCCGCTAATAGATTTATTTATATATATAAATGTGTACGATCATTTTGTCTCTGTTACTGGATCCCCTTTTAATATCTAATATTGTACTTAGGACGAGGAGTGACTAAAATTAAAAAAAAAAAAAAAAAAAAAAAATAACGAGGTGACACTGCATGCTACCTGGGGGAGGGTGGACTTCTTATTCTCACACACACGTCGGGGACTCCCCGACTTGCTTGTTGTTGTACGCAACTGCTGCACGTCCTGCAACGGTCCCCTGGGGATTCACAGACCACAGATGTCACTGCGTTGCTTTGTTTCTGTTTTTGTGAGGGATGGGATATTATAACTCTTGGACCCCTAACCCACGCAGTTCTTGACGCGGCGTACGTCTTGCGGCTTGTACGTACGTGAGGCTTGCGGCCTGTACGCACAGGCGGTCCCCGGTTATCGGCGGCCTCGGTCATCGGCGGTCCAGTTTTACGCCGCTTGTCTAGTGACGACGATAACCGGATTTTCGACACCGATCTCCAGTTATCGGCGATTTTCGGTTATCGTCGCACTGTCGGGAACGGGACCCCGCCGATAACCGGGGACTGCCTGTATAGCATATACGAGTACAGCTCACGGCTCGTACAAGCACGTAGTCCCCGCTGTCGTTGCGCTTTTGGCAGAGAACCGAGATTGCATCAATCAGTTGAAGTCGAGTCACTGTCCCGTGTTGCAAAATTTTTCACCAAGTCCACCGTCTCTCCCCGGTAGGATGGAGGGTACAACCTGATATGAGGTCAGCGTAGGTCAGTCAGGGTTTTTTCCATTTTCTCTCCAGCAAGTGACCTAATATAATAATAATAATAATAATAATACCATTTCTGCTTTTTTTTTTTTTTTGGTCTCATTAAGGAATTTGCCAGAACAAATGCAACAACAGGAGCAATGAATGTGTGAATGAAATTTTTATTGACAGATTTTGCTTGTACAGTTTATACGAAATATCTAAATTTGTGGTCCAATGTCTCTCTTTTTTTCTTAACTTTTTAAATAACTGGTTTCTTTTGATGATGAGTGACGTGCGCATTTGGCCCGTTAACGAAAACTGTAAAAAAAACCACTTAAATGACAATCTGGGTTCTCTGCCGGGCAGGGTTGGTCTGACTACTATGAGTCGGATCGGGATTGGCTCATGTCGGATCAGGAGGAGGAGTTGATCCGGCTACTCTCCGTCGAACACATCCCCGACACCAGGCATCTGACCAGTGATATTTTGATAGAGTCGACTTAATGATTAACCCCCACGTTAAACATTAGCTTGTTAAGAAGAGTTTTAAATCTTAAAAAAAACTTTCCCTTCCCCCAACTTCTTCTGTTCCAATCACTTCACTGAGGAAAAGGATTGAGTCTCTTGTTAAAAGTGTCTGGTAAAGTTTTGTAAAAGTGTACGCAGAGTCTAAACTGATGTACGTAAAGTTAAAGAGGTGAGCGTAAAGTTCTAAAAAGTGTCAGTAAAGTAACTGGGAAAAATTCCATGCAGTGTAAATTGTGTCTATCCTAAACTTCCCCCCCTTCAAGTCTCTGCAGTCATTTCACCGTTGAAAATTAACAAAATGTTGACTTGAAGAGTGACGTGAAAGTAAGACGAGGAAAATGCACGCCGACTTTCCTCCCGACGTCTGCTGCAAAATGGTCCCAGTCCTGAAGGTAGTCTTTGTTTATTTGAGAACTGTAGCATCGGTTGAATCGGAGACTGTCGCGTACTGGAGGTTCTGGAATGCTGTGTCATATCTCTTTCGTTTCCCGCTCCTTAGCAGCGATATAGTCACATGGAGCACGAATTCCTGGCTACGCTTCGCTTTCGAAGGCTACTGCTACAGTATTGCGTTTAGTCGCGTTTTTTGCAAGCGTTCTTGTGATGGCATTTATCTGAGGCACGCTTTCATTGCTGTAGCCTGCTGTGCTGTTGAACTCTCTTCTTTTTTTTATTTGCCGTGTCCTTTAGTCAGGGACGACTTTTCCCTCTTCTGAACCGAGGGACGTCTCGCATTTCTCAACGTGTGAGGGGAAGAAATGTGTCCTATGTTTGACAGTGTACATAGAAAGATTGTGATGTGTATGTGTGCATAAAACTATATTTTTCAAGATTTTCCCTAACTTCGTCAGCACGTGAACTGAGGCCTTGTTCCGTTCTCCACTTGGCAGGACGAGGTGCGCACATCTTGCCAAAGACAGCGTCAGCCGTCGGTCGGACGCTCCCAAATATAGTCGAGAAATGCCTTCCCTTCCGCATGTGTCTAGTGCTGTGATTTTTAGAGTTTTTATTTGTGATGATGTCCAGATGTCTTCCAAAGATTGTGTTTTGTTACAATAAAGATTTCTCTATCGAAAGAATGGGCTGTGATTGATATTCCAACGTGTCTGTCTTCCTGCTTTGTCGTTCGTTTGTTGAATACTGTTAATCCTTAAAATGGATGAGAAAATATATCAGAATGTATTTTGGAGTTACAATGGCTGTGGTGAACGACGGAGGCTGGACGGTGGTGTCGCAAGAATTGCCACCGTATCTCTCCAGGGCTGCTCACATTTGTCTTTAGATTAAAGTACCTCTTCTTCTAATTTTATAAAATTGGTTTGGAATAACATAAAAAAAAAAAAAGAAAATCCGCTCAGTAGGTGTTATGTTAAATTAAACGAGCACAGATCTAGTTGACGCCGCTCCCAAAACCAAACACGAATATCACTGGTCAAGATGGTTATAAGGTGAGATTGGAAACGTGGGGTTCCCCCACTCACACTAACCCCTTTAGTGCTTTAGAGGAACGCTTCATGTAAAGGCCCCCCCCAAAAGATGCCCTCCCCTGTGCAGCCGTACAGAGCTTCTGTCAAGTCACTACCACATGCAAATGACCCCCGTAGTCCGTAAGAGCTTTTGAACTATTATTAACGCCTCCGTCAGGGAACGCAGGCGCCAACTGCTGCCTCGCTCGCGTTATATGAAGCTTTCCTCGCTTGATAATAGACGGATGTACGTGTATACCCCATTTTAATGACTTTATTTTAACTAGGGACTAACAGCATGAAACCCCTCCACCCTTCCGAGAGATGTATGTTTCTAACAGATGTGTCGTCCTTTTTTTTTTTTTTTTTTTTTTTTTGTACCTTCGCGTTTGTTTTTTAACTGATAGTTGTTTTTCATACGTGTTTTTCTTCCCAATTTTTCAGTCCACATTGAAAGGTGACCTCAAGTCATTTTAGAATTTTCAGAAAGGAGTCTTGGAATATCATATAATGGAGTCCTTGTGTACTGCACGACTGGATGTCAGTTACAATGGTCCTGTAAAAGACAGTCTGTTTGTTTTGGCTTTCTGAAATTGCAACATGACAATAAAATGACTCTCAAGCTTAATTTTTACCCCTCCCTCCCTCTCCCAACCCCCGTGGCACTTCTTCTTGCGGCTCGGCCAGCGAGAAAATCTGCCACGGGCGAAGCTTTTGTCCGTAACGGCGATCACTGGCATATCTTATCTATGTGTCCCCTGTGCTTCTCGAGTTGTGTCTCCCTCGAGCTGTGTCTGTTTTGGAATGATGTAACTTTTCCCATAAGATGATTTAAAAGATTCAGAACCCCGTTTTTTCAGCCGTGGAAGACTTTAGATTTAGCGAGACCTCCTCGTTTTGTTTTTCCTGGATGCCTCCTCTCGTGCATGCAATGACGACTCACACTTCTTAGGTTGTGAATTCCTCTTGTCTTTTTTTTTAAACTTTGATGTTTGAAGACACTTTATATTCGTAGTCGTTCCTCGGACGACCCCAGAGCGCGAGTCTTTAAGGAAGGTTGTGTCTCCCCCTACGACAGGTGATGGTGACGAACGTCACGTCCCTCCTGAAGACGGTCAAGGCCGTTGAGGACGAACACACTCGCGGGACGAGGGCCCTGGAAGCCACCATCGAAGCGATTGCGCAGGAAATCAGGGTGAGTGTTGCTGTTTCCCAGTGTCCGCTAGTCGACCTGCTTCTTCGAGTTGGCATCTAAAGTGAATGAGTGCAGTGATTTTAGATTTTAACGTTGAGTATAATTTGTTACTTATCTCTTATGCCTCAACTTACTTATGTACTTATTGGCTATGTCATTACGATTGTTTCTTTGTTGTGCAGCCATTCAAGATGTCGTACATTTCAAAATAAATCTCTTAAATTGAATTTTGAGTGCAAAGTTCAGGTTACTGTAGGTTAGGAGCTATGCTATTAGCTTTCAGATATCTAGAAAGCATTCAAGCGCAGGCTATAACATAGTGTCTTTGTTGCTTAAGTGATATTTACTCATCAGATATCTTGAAAATAGTCAATTGCAGGCAATAATATAAGATCTTTCATATTTAAAAGACTGTGCTACATATCAGAGAGCCAGACCTCTAAAGCACCTGTCAAGCTGAGGTGCTACTGTAGCGTTTAGTGACAGCGCGACCTTCCCAATACGTTGGTCGTAAGTGCGAATCCTGCCCAGGCCTGTGTACTGGCGCAGTTTAATGCTCGCGATGCCATCGTTAATCCTTGATTGTTTCGACAGGCCTTCGACTCAGACGAAGCCCCCAAGACGAAAGCCACCCCAGAGGACCTTGTCCGATCCACCAAGCCCATCACTCTGGCCACGGCCAAGGCCGTGGGCGCAGGAAACAGCCTGAAACAGGAGGATGTCATAGTGGCAGCTAACATGGGCCGCAAGGCCGTGTCAGATATGTTGACGACTTGCAAGGTGAGTTTTTTGAGGTCGGGTTTATCCTTTGGCGAAGTCAGGTGTGAATTTCTTGCCAGTACGGTACCTCTCCCGCAGGGGGTTGGTGCTTCTACAAAGAACCTCAAGTAATGCCATCGGTGTACCTCACACGGTGCACTGTAGGCATTACTTGAGGTTGTTTGTAGAATCCCTTCCATGGCTCCTGGTTGCTGCAACCCCTTCCATTCCTTTGACTGTACCTCTGTTCGTATTCTCTTTCTTCCATCTAACTTTCCTCAACCCTCTCCTGACAATTGTTTCATAGTGCTTCAACTGTTACGCCTTTCAAACCTTTCTTTTCCTCCCAATTTCCCTCTCGGCCCCGAATGACCTAATCGTAGGTCCCATCACTTGATCTTTGTCCATTCCATTCCCAGTACGGAACCTCGGCGTTCCGTGTCGTTCGGAACGAAACAAACACATCTCTTTCCCCTTTCGTCCCCCCAGGCAGCTGCGTGGGGAGCCGAGACCATCGAAATCCGCTCCAAGGTCATGACGGCCGGCCACGACTCCGCGGTGCAGTACCGCGAGCTGCTGCAGATGGTCATGCACCTCCTCCACAAACCAAGCCCGGAGGCTCGCAGTGCCTTGACGACGGTGTCCCGCAAGATCGCCCAGTGCATCACGGACTTGGTCTCGACAGCCGAGTCGCTGAAAGGTAAATGACGAGGGATGGTTTGACATCGGGTGGCTTCTGTATGGCTTGTATTCTTGTATAGTTTGACAGTGGCATTTGAGAGCTACAGCATATATGCAGTATAAAAATGTATCCCTTTAAAACGACGCCACGTCGGAGCATTTTTCCTCGCGTTTGGGAGCTCGTGCCACCGGAGTTTGGGCAAAGCAGTCACCCAATTTGGGGTTTTCCAAGTAACACCTCAACTTGAAGGCAACTTGTGCACTTATCGGTTACATTATCATGATTATTTTATGCTATGCTACCATTTTAGGAGTGATAAACTTTTTAATAAATCTCTTAAATTAAGTGTTAAGTAGTGTAAATTACAGTTTATTTAGATTAATAACGATACAGAATTGCTGTTAGCTGTGAGATTGCTAGCAAATATCAAAGTGGAGGCTAAGATATAGGGTCTTTGTTTCCTAACGGACTTTGATACTTATAAAAAATCTAGAAAGTATTCAAGTGCAGGTTCTTTGTTACTCAGTTGAGGTGCTACTGTATACAGAAGATGTGGTTTTAACTCCCTTCTACTTGCCACTAGACGCCAGATTTTTTGGCAAGCTCCTTCGAACGGCAAGGAACTGTGCTCCTTGCGTGACGCTGCCTTTAGAACCTAGGACATTAAGAAGTTGAATATAAACTGAATGATTCTGCACCTTGTATGGGGGAAGATACATCGAGATATATATATATAGACAAATTAGACGCAAAACTGTAAAATGAAGCAAGGTGATGGTTTTAGTTACAGGGTCAGTGTACAGTTTTTCTTTGAGGAAGGTCCTTCACGCTGGAGATATATATAGACAAAAAAAAAAAAACAGTCTCATGCATGGAGTTTTTTGGGGGGGTATTTAAAAAACATTCTGCATGGCATAAAGTATCTGGAAGACTTTGCACATTGGAAGAAAATCATGGGCGCAGTGCGTCTGTCTCAGGACGCATTGCCGTTGAAGAACGATTGCTGTTTTGTTACAAGTACGGGAAGCGGACGTAGTAGAGATGTATCCTGCATGAATTTCGTAGGCTTTGCCGCTGCTGTTTTAAGTTTTAAAAAGAAGTGCCGTTGAGCTTCTGTTTTGAAAAGGAGGCGTCTCGAGGCTTCGTTTTTGAAAAGGAGGCGTCTCGAAGCTTCCTTTTTGAAAAGGAGGCGTCTCGAAGCTTCCATTTTGAAAGGGAGGTGTCTCGAAGCTTCCTTTTTGAAAAGAAAGCGTCTCAAAGCTTCCATTTTGAAAAGGAGGCGTCTGAAGCTTCCTTTTTGAAAAGGAGGCGTCTCGAGGCTTCCTTTTTGAAAAGGAGGCGTCTTGAAGCTTCCTTTTTGAAAAGAAAGCGTCTCGAAGCTTCCGTCCTCAAAAGGAAGCGTCTTGATTCTTCCATTTTGAAAAGGAGGCGTCTTGAAGCTTCCTTTTTGAAAAGGAGGCATCTCGAAGCTTCCTTGTTGAAAAGGAAGTGTCTTGAAGCTTCCATTTTGAAAAGGAGGCATCTCGAAGCTTCCTTTTTGAAAAGAAAGCGTCTCGAAGCTTCCATTTTGAAAAGGAAGCGTCTCGAACCTTCCTTTTTGAAAAAGAAAGCGTCTCGAAGATCCCATTTGGAAAAGGAAGCGTCCCGAGGCTTCTGCTGTTAGAAGTAAGACTGGCCGAGATGGCGCAGGATACATCTAAAAAGCATTTCTTCCCTTTCCCTTACAAACCACCCGACCGTACCACAACTGCAGCCCACTTCAAATGGTACGAAGCCGGTGCGAAACCTCCCACTGGTGAGTGAATGGCCACCCCCGGGGGGCCATGATGACCCTGTTCAAGTAGATTGGTAACGCGCATGTCAGTCCTATTCCTCCTATCATCTCTTTGGCACTGAAGCTGTCTGTGTTCGGCTGAGGGTTTTTACGCCGTTGCGCCCTAACCAGATTTAATCTTTAATTTTATCTTTCAAGGATTCAGGCTGCGACTGTGGGAGGTCTCTTATGCGAATCGTTTGCCCACCCCTGTTTTTAAGTCGCTAGTATTTGACATCAGCATAAGTATTCGAACGCAATTCCATCCGTGATTGAGAGTATTTTGAATCCGCCAGTTCTAAAAATATTTTGAATCCGTTTGTTCTACATTGCGAGTATTTTGAATCCATCAGTTCTAAATTGAGAGTATTTTTAATCTGTCGGTTCTAAATTGAGAGTATTTTTAAGTCCGTCAGTTATAAAATGAGAGTATTTCGAATCCGTTGGTTCTAAATTGAGAGTGTTTTGAATCTGTCGGTTGTAAATTATGAGCATTTTTAATCCGTCAGTTCTAAATTGAGAGTTATTTTGAATCCGTCGGTTCTAAGTTGAGAGTATTTTAAGTCCGTCAGTTCTGAATTGAGAGTATTTTGAATCCGTCAGTTCTAAATTGAGAGTATTTTGAATCCGTCGGTTCTAAATTGAGAGTATTTTAAGTCCGTCAGTTCTAAATTGAGAGTATTTTGAATCCATCGGTTCTAAATTGAGAGGATTTTAAGTCCGTCAGTTCTAAATTGAGAGTATTTTGAATCCGTCGGTTCTAAATTGAGAGTATTTTAAGTCCGTCAGTTCTGAATTGAGAGTATTTTGAATCTGTCGGTTCTAAATTGAGACTATTTTGAATCTCTTGGTTCTAAATTGAGAGTACTGTGCACCCCTGCCTATTCACGGTTCTGGATATGCGGCTTCACAGATTCGCGGATTTCTCTGTATTGTTCACAGGAAATTCACCTATTCGCTGTATTTTTCATAGAAAAATATTCACCGATTTCTGTATTTTCATATAATTTTCGTGACTAAAAGCACATTTTGTGATAAAACTATGAAACTATTCAGGTATAAGCATTTCTAGAGGGTTTTTTGGTGTTTTGAACCATCAAAATAGGCAGTTATAAGTGTTTTTAGAGGGGTGCCGAGTATTCGCGGGTTTTAGCTATTCGCGCGTGGGGTAGTGGTACGCATCCCATGCGAATCCCGGGTGTCGACTGCATTTTAAATCCGTCGGTTCTAAACCTCCGTCTCTGGAGGCAACTAAGACTTGAAGCTCCCTCCCCCGGGGAGAGCGCACGGCGTAAAAAATCTCAGCTGCGGGAACACCAGCGATTACTATTACTAGTACTACCACCTCTCACGGAATGAGCTCGCTCGCAGGTGTCGAAGCTTCTTCTTCTTCGAAACGTCTTCCGTTCTCATCCCTTTTTTTATTTTTCCCTTTCAGCAGCTCTTAAGCTCTTCGAGCGTAGGATACAACAAGAAGTTCCTCTCCTGACCAAATAAACGAAACCTCTCTCTTTCAGCTTAAGTAGTGAATGGCAGACTCCGTAGATATGCTTGGTATACTTTTGTTGTCGCTTCGAAATTAAGGAATTGTAATGAAAGTGTTCGTCGACCATTTTTTTTTTAGCGTACGACGACGGCAGTCCTCACCTTTTCTCTGTACGGAATGAGCCGCATGCTGGTTGCTGGGGGAACCTGTTTCATTATATTGTTGTAAATAAACAGATTATGATTGCTTCAACACGTTGTTTGTTCGCCTCAGTACTGGACGTTTTAGCGGTGGTTATTCTGTTATCATTTCCTTTCCAGAGCAGGCATGTCTAGTCGTTTATTTTTTTAACTATTCCACGCGGCTAATTTTTGAGTAACGCTGATTTTGTAGTTCTCTCTTTCTGTGTTCTGGTGCGTGTGTGTGTTTTTCGTGTCTGTCTGTGTCAGGTAATGCTTGTAGGGTAAAAAAGTAGGCTACATATTAAACGGCTTCTGTAGACTAGTCTTTTTGTTTCGTCTCTCGACGTATCCCTGGAACGTTGTCCTCTGCAGCCACTAACAAATTAGATCTGTACTTAAAAGTTAACTTTTTAATGTGTAAGTGACTGACAAATGTACCTCTTATTATTGTTACGGCTAACACAGTCTCTTGTGCATTTTTATTTTTCAAGTGTTACAGTTTCTTTATGATTTATGCTGTGATAAACTACGGGTTTGTGTGTCAAGATCTTTCTGCATTAATGCATTTATCTCGTTTAATCGTCTAGCAAGATCTAATTAGGTTTAGCTTCTAACCTGAAGGAACAAGTCTCCGTTGAATTTCGATGTGGGGAAGTCGACCAAAAAAATGTTTGGATGCCGTGGAATTTTATACGTTATCCAGTCGATGCCATTTTCTATAACAGTATCATTTTGACATCGGCACAAATTGAGTTTGTTTAGTCTTGACCAGCAAAACTATTCAGTACTTTGCATTGATTGTGTGACATCACAGAGACACAATAATTATTCAGATGACTAAAAATATTATTAAATATTGTTAATGTAGATTAACTGGCCTAGAAGATTAGATTTTGATGCATTAATGGGGCCTAAGATACTGTCCCGTAATGGGTGACATTTGCAGCTTTAAAAAATAAATGGTTTAATCGGAACAGGTGAATTATAGGTCAAGAGACAGACAGGTGTGTAGATGGGGCTTCACACGTATATCTACGCTACAGCAAAGCACGTCACGATACGCTTCAAACTTACTGCACACATATTACAAACGTGGAAAACCAGTCAACAACTTGGTGGTAGTCTAGAATGTTTGTATGATAATCTGACACGTCATAGACAATCTTCGACTTGTTGTCAACCTGTTTGTGACTTGTTGAAGCCCGATAGTGTAACATATCAGAGACAATCTTCAACTTGTTGTCAACCTGTTTGTGACGCAAGCGGTAGGTTTTCGACGCGCATTTGTGACGTTTACTGTAGCTTGCTTCATTGCAGAGGTGCCCGTAAGCTGTGGCCGTTTGTCGGGACAGAATACTGATCATTGAAACTAGATTCCTTCAAATTACATCATTCACTTACTGTGGCCATTCGTTAACCAGTAGTTACGGAATGGTCAAGGTTCTTAATCTTGGGGTGAATAGGGCCATATTACTAATTAGGTCTACCAAACCAAAGACGAGTCTTTCAGGAACTCAAACTGGGGATGATAGTCATTAATCAAGACGGGGGCAGTTTGGTGTAGGTCCTGAAAGCGAGATAAACTCGCCCTAAAATTCCTTGATCGCGCCTTCTCGTTTTAGTTGCGTCTTTTATCACGTTTTGCAGTTGTGGTCGTCACGTGATCTGTGTCGGGTATCAAGCTATATATTCTAGTTTCTCGACATTTTCTCGCTGTGAAATTATTTGTGAATTGGACACTTAACCTGTAACACATCTCTCTCTCTCTCTCTCTCTCTCTCACAATGAACAAGTTTCTCGGAATTGTATGTAATGACTTTTGACGTACCCCCAGGATTAGATTGGGAGGATCCAGATGACCCCACAGTCATCGCAGAGAACGAGTTGATCGGTGCTGCCAATTCCATCGACGCGGCTGCCCGCAAGTTGATGGCCCTGCGCCCTCGCCGCACGGAAACGAAGGTATGGGATTTGAGATCTGTGGAAAATAAATTGACAGAATTTGTGGCAAGTTTTTTCGTCAATGTCTGTATGATGCTGAGGAGGGAGGAAGGATTGTTGTGCTGGATGATTTGAATGCAGTTCAAGAGTGACTGTGCGAGATGATTTGAATGCAGTTCAAGGGTGAGTGTAGCATCAAAGCTTTTTCTTTGGTTTTCAGGGTAGTCTTCGAGCGTCGAGCCATTGGAAGGATTTTTTTAGTGTAACATCAAGGGATTTTATGAGGGTTTTGGCCAGTTCTGGAATGTCGTGCTTTTTGTAAGGGTGAGTGTGCTAGAGGATTTGAATGAAATTCAGGGGTGATTTTGTTGTGGGATTTGAATGTAATTCAAGACTGATTTTGTTGGAGGATTTGAATGTAATTCGAGGTTGGTTTTGCTGGAGGATTTGAATGTAATTAAAGGGTGATAGTGCTAGAGAATTTGAATGCAATTCAAGGGTGATTATGCTAGAGGATTTAAATGTAATTCAAGGATGAATGTCCTTGAGGACTTGCACGTGATCGTAGGTGACAAAAGTGTCGAGAGGGAAGAAAGGACGTGTTGACAAAGCGAATCCGAATGCAAAAGGTGGTGCAAACACCGTACGACAAGTACGTAAGTCTCCGAGGGCTGCAGCAGCAGCAGACAGACAGACAAGCGGCGAACCGAATTGTCCCTGTTGCTCTGAGATATGTTTGATATTCTTGGTTGTTGATTGGCTTCGACTAAGAATCGAACATATTATCAGAGAGCAGTGGGAATGCGACGGCAGGTGGGAGAATGAAGGAGAAGCAGGAACGACATCGACAGAGTAAGTTAATGGAGTAACGCAACGGAATGTTGGCCGATTGCCTTCCAGAGTAAGCTCGTTTTCTGTAAGCACTGTTTACACTTTGGTACGTTTTCTTTCAGCGTCATCAACACTGGTACGTTTTATCTGGTTTGGAGATATTCAGGGGAAATTAAGACATTGCAACCCGTAATTGTGCTGATCACGAATGCGTAGAAGATAACGTTCTCATGCTGATATTCGGCACTTTTGAAATAATAAATTGAAAAGAAAATTATTCGGTTAAAGGTGACATTGCATTTATATATAATTTTTTCATTATAAATGATGAATTGGAAAGAAAATGATTCAGTTTGAAGGTGATACTATATATATAAATTTGTCTTGCATTTTCTGTCAACTAAAACGGTCCCATTTCTTCACAGGAGGTTGACGAATCCATGAACTTCGACGAGATCATCCTGGAAGCCTGCAAGTCGATCGCAGCTGCCACAGGTGCGCTGATCAAGGCTGCTTCCACAGCGCAGAGGGAACTCGTGGACGCGGGGAAAGTGAGGCGCCGGCCCTCGGCCCTCTCCGACGATGGCCAGTGGTCAGAGGGATTGGTGTCGGCCGCCAGGCTAGTAGCAGCGGCAACCCACTCGCTCTGCGAGGCTGCCAACTCCCTTGTGCAGGGCCACTCCAGCGAGGAGAAGCTCATATCCGCAGCCAAACAGGTCGCGGGTTCGACGGCCCAGCTGCTCGTAGCCTGCAAGGTCAAGGCCGATCCGGATTCGAACGCCACAAAGAGGCTCCAGGCCGCCGGGAACGCGGTCAAGCGTGCCACAGACAACCTGGTACGAGCCGCTCAGCAGGCCATCGAGCACGAGGAGGAGTTCACGGTCGTCCTGAAGAACAGACTGGTCGGCGGGATGGCCCAGGAGATCGACGCGCGGGAACAGGTCCTCAGAGTGGAGAGGGAGCTCGCAGAAGCCAGGGCCAAGCTGGCGGTGATCCGCAGGAACAAGTACAAGGACGGGAACGAGTCCGGCCTCTCCGACACAGATGGGTACTTGTCTGGGTACGATTCCTCTACGAAGTAAGTCCTTTGCAGCGTCCCTTCCGTGGCCCCTGGCTGCTAAAACAACCCCTTGCATTCCTTTTACTGTATCCCCGTTCATAGTCTCTTCCAACTTACTTTCCTCAACCCTAAAGGTTGTCCTCTTCCTGTTACGCCTTTCAGACCTTTTTACTGTCCGTTTCCCTTTCAGCACCAAACGACCTCATCGTCATCGTGGGTCCCAGCACTTAGCCTAAATTCTAAATTCTGTTCTAGGTTTTATCGTCATCTACGTCGGGGATTGGCAACCTTTTAGAGAGAGAGCGGGCCAGACGGAGAGGTATGCAGTGTCTCGGAGGAGGGCCGTAGTATCAAGTGTACTCTATAAGGGTCACTTGTTGGCTAGCGGGAATGAGGTCCCTTGAGGGCCCGAGGTTGCGGGTCCACTGTATATTCCTTTCCAGGCTAATTTTAATTATCACATTTCTCTTCCCTCTCGTGTCAGTAAACGGACTCCATTTCGTCTTGTTGCTGTTCCCCCCAGAATCTACTTTTCTTGATGTCTCGGTAACGACAAGACAAAGTTGGAAGATTTAAACTTTATCTAACAGCTATGGGACTTCTGCATTAACTATATGCGACTATATATGAACAACTAATAGCATGTGACAAAGGAGCACTTTAAATATTGATGCATTCATTTTTGCTCGACTCAGCCACCTTAGTATTGTGGCCTAGTTTCTGTACTTACCAGCTTCAGTCTTACGTTCAGTTTTTGCAGTGCAACCATTTTGATTGTGGTACTTTTTTTAGGTAAATCTCTTAGATTGGATGTTAAGTGTAAAGTACAGATTTTGGTTTAGGACAGAACATATACAGTAAAGCTGTTAGCTTCCAGAAATCTAGAAAATATCCAAATGCAGGCTGTAATATAGTCTTTGATACTCAGTAGGTTTTGTTACTTATCAGACTTACAGAAAATGTTAGGTGACAACAGAAATGTCGGAACCTGTCGCCGATCCCTAAATACCGCCCGTCTTCTCCCTCAGGTACGATTCTTCCCACGAGTCCTCCGGAGTGATCACCGCCAACAGAAACTTCAAGGTCAGCTACAAGACGGAGCATTCCCCCAACAAGCCGGCATCCTACAGCCCCATACCAATCCGCCACACGAGCGTCACGACGCACGTCGTGACCCAGTCGAACGGCGCCACCGAGAGCGTGCTGAATCAGTCGGGAGGCGTCAGCGACGGAGGGGCGGAGTTCGACGACGGCCCCACTTTCAAGGAGGCCCTGAGGGCCTTCCAGAAGAGCCAGCAGGGAGGTGGGCTGGTGGGGACGACGGTGTCCCCCACCTCGTCCATCCTCAGGTCGAGCAAGTCGTCGGTGATGGAGTCGTCCATCACCAGCTCGACCCAGCGCATCGAACGCACGATGCACACCAGCACCTCCAACAGAAGCTTCCAGTTCGAAAAGAGCAGCTGAAGAGGACGGCGTCGTCTTCTCCTCCTCGCGCAGAGGACAACGTAGTAGAGACAGGGAAATAGCAGACGACGTACATTTTCTAAGAATCTATTTTGTATAAGATGAAATGAAGAAGAAGAAGAAGAAGAAGTAGTATATATACATTATAAATATATATATATATCTATCTTATCTCCGTGTATACGTACGCAGGCTTTTTTCTGTTGTCGCTTTTTTTTCACCCAAGTGCTTTCGTGTACGCGTGGAATTTGGTGTGTACGCGTTAGGAGCGGGAGAGGTATGTGTCGGTTAAGAGGAATTTATTTGATCCTGGTGCCTTCTTCGAAGTCCCTCCGAATCGCAGCCGAACGAGAGAGATATTTTACCTGCCTTGGTGCCCTCAGTTAGGGGTTGGGGGGGTGGTGGGAGGGCCTGGTTCAAGTAGTAGCCCCCTAAACAAAAAAACATGTAATAATAAAAAAAGAAAGTCAAAATACTAAATATATATCTATATATATTATCTTATACATGTGTAAATGAATTTATATTCTTTGATGAATCAGTTACTGCTGCTTTTATGGTTAATATATTGAATCCTATATATACATATATATGTATATAGGCTAAGGGTTGCCTTAGACAGTTCTTACACCAAGTTGGTCTACACATCCATCTACACGTTCTGATACACCTTAGTTCATCCACAAGACACAGCACTCCTCCATATCGAATGAACGGTCTTTTAGATATGTGTGTGCTTAGCACGTATCTTCCTTCTCTCAGACGGTGTTTTTTAGGAAAAATACTCAATTTGAACACATCCACACTCTTTCTCCCCGACACAACATTTTCGTGCAAGCGTTTCGTAACAGACGCACGATTCGAACGCATACGCACGCAGCCTTCCTTGTCCAGACACACACACGCAACTACTCGTCCGTTCATTCTGTTTTAATTCCCCCCCCCCGTGCGAAGGGATGACAATTTCACTGACCCATTCCTAAGGAAACGTTTTTTTTTTTTTCTTTTCTTTACTTAACCAGTAAACCAAATATTATGTTTTGAAATCTGGAGTGTTTTTATGTTATGTTCAGTTCGTAATGTGATAAACCTAAGGATGTAATCGATTAACGCTCGATGCTTTAGCGACTTTTTTGGTTATTCATTAACAGTTGGTGCTGACAGTTTTTTGTTATATTTAGTCATTTAAAACATATCATAATGTACAGAATTATTGTATGCCAATATAATGTAGCTTAGTACAAAGATTAGGGTGTAGAGAGAGGGAGAGATATCGAGATAAAGAAAAATGTCACAAACTTTTTTTATTTTATTCTGAGAGTCGTTTGAAGCTTCAACGGCCCGTCGACAGCTTTTAATTTAAAGGTTTTCTAGCGGCAAATGTACGAATTTGCTTTCATGGGGTCCAGACTGGACTTTTCCTTCAGACTGGGTGCGTCAAGTTATGACTTTGTGGGTACGTACATTTATGACGACTTTTTGGATACGTATAGTATTTATGACCTATTGGTACATAAAGTTACATCATTTTGGGTACATAAAGTTATGAAAACATTTTGGGTGTGCAAAGATACGACTTTAGGGTACATAAAGTTATGAAAACACTTTGGGTACGTACAGACATGACGACTTTTGGGGTACGTACGTAGATATGACCTTAGGGTACGTAAAGTTACAACATTTTGGGTACATAAAGTTATGACAACATTTTGGGTACGTACGTAGATGTGAACTTAGGGTACGTAAAGTTATGACAACTTTTGGGTACGTAAAGTTATGACAGCATTTTGGATACGTACAGACACGACGACGACTTTTCCCCCTTTCGTGCAGCGACCGCTCGTATTCTCCCTTTCTGCCGCTGCCCACCCCAACTTGTTCTTGCGAGCCCACTACAGTGAATCCGTCGCAAATGTAACAGTGCCTCTAGAGGGGTCTCAGAACCCTCCATGTGTCTTCTATGTCTAACAATAAAAGTGTGTGCGAAATGTTTGGTTGCTTCCTCATTATCCCTGGCCGGTGTGTCGGTGAAGCCTTCTGGAGAGTCTTCGAACACAGAACCCTCCTTGTGAAACGCCCAGAGACCCATGAAGGAGTTGAGATACACTGGCTTTGCAGTTGGAGGTTCTCGGAGGCTTCGACACTCAGTCGTAACAAGTGGAGGTTGAGTAAAGTTGGTCGTATGAGTGCTTATGGAACACGTCTGAATTCCGTGTGTTTTAAAATACAGTAGTTTGTAGTTGTGTTACTGTATATTATTATTATTATTATTATTCAGAAGATGAGCCCTATTCATACGGAACAAGCCCACCAAAGGGGCCACTGACTTGAAATTCAAGAAGCTTCTAAAGAATATTATTAAGGTACCCAAGAGGAAGAAGTAAGAGGAGGTAAAGGGAAATACAGAAAGAAGAGAGCTCGCTTATTAAAGAAGAAAAAATAAATTAATAATTAGATCAAGATGTATCGAAGGCTTTGACATAGTCATATTAAGTGGAGGTCACGTAGGCTTAGCGCAGTGTACACACACGAGTTGCGTATTCAGAATTGACAACTAGGGGTCATGTACACTTAGCCTTGTGTACTTATATGAGTTGCACTTCAACGCAACCAGTCACAAAGTGAAATACTGTAACCTACGATTGTTGAGATAACCAATAACTGGCCTAGTTCTAGCCCACACAGGCCATTCTGTCGTCCACCTCCATCTGCACGTTAACTCTGGCAAAGAGCCTACTGCCTGTTGGTCACAGACAATCTCTTCTAATTGTCCTTCCAGAAAGGAATGTCTAGGACCCTTCAAAAACCATTGTTCAATTGTAATGGAGTGTCTAGGACCATTTGAAAACCATACAAGTAGGCCATTATAAGTAATAGATTTGTGTGACAGACTAACGCAGTTTCAGTGGACGACATCCGTCGTAATTACTGTTTGTGTCTGTTGTTCTAAAGTTAGTGCTATAAAACATCAAAGGAATGTAGCTTTGAAATAATGAAACATGTATTATTAAATATTGTAATTCCACTTGAACTCCAATATAAATTTCCAAAGTATAAGAAACACTTGATAAGACGATGGACAGAAGTACAATATACATCTCACGAACCAAAGTATTTTCTCATCTCAACAATACAATTCAAAGATCATCGTAACTTTCGGAGCCGTACTGGTCGACTCTGAAACAATATGATAATTACTTCTTAATTCACTAAACCCAGATGCGTCGATTACAGTCGTCAGAATACGAAAACTACAGTCGTAATTCCTGTGAGAATCCTCCACAGAAATCTAAAGACCTACGAAAGTTCAAGATTAGGTAGTCAGCATCACGAAACTTCTCTCTCTCTTGCGGACTAGTGTCGCTTGATCTGAGAGAACAACAACCATATTTATGTATATACTGTACCACATTTACACTCACTCGGAATCTGTTAATTAGGTAGACATCACCACATGAATTTTTTGTCGCCTTCAGTGTGACATTTTTTTATATTCACAGACATGAAGCAACAAATATAGTTTAGTATCCAGTTCACCCTACCTCCAGAATAACCTGTAATTATAGTTGATGAGTACTTCGTCACAAGTGGGCCATCAAGAGAGGCTGCCGCTCTTGATGGCTACGCAAGCAAAGTCATTTTCATTGTTTTTCAGCAGTTTGAATCATGCTGGTGATGAAACACTTGTCCCTTCTACTTTCCCTTGGGTGTAAGTCATTCCTGAGGTGGTGTGAATTGGATATTAAATGAAATTTGTGGCTTAGGACATCACCACATTTGTTAAATGGCTTCAATCGTATCCCAAAAGCACTCATTCAAACATGGACGGACGACTATCTTCATAGTTCAAGGTTACTTTTATCATCTAAATTACTTAACAAAGCTAAATACTGTATATAATGGCCACTTATTAAAATGAATTCATCGACTTCCAATCGAAGCTTAACTTGGAAGACCTGTGTCTATTCCGCAAGTTACCGAAAAGGTCGTCCTTCCTTACGGTACGAAAGGTCTGGCATATCTGAAAAGTGAATTTGTATGCGAGCTACGCAAAGACGAGAGACGACTCGGGTCCTCTAGTTCACAGTTTCGGCAAAGCTAAACAGACCCCAGAGCCTTTCAAACTCCTCGGCGTAGACCCAAACGAGCCGGGGGTCATTGGTGACGACGACGTTTTCGTAGTTGGAGATGACGCCACTCCAGGTCCAGTTGAATGAGCCTGTCATTAGCACGGCTCTATTCGGCTCAGGCGAGGGAGGGGAGCCCTGCCGTCTCTGCCTGCGATTCTTCTGTGGGACGGTGTAGGGTGACTCCTCGTCTTTCGAGGGAGAATCGTCTTTCGCCTTCTCGCCCGCGGACGATGCGTACGGAGAACGATTCGAGTTCTCGGGCGCGTCTGCCACGGCGAACTTGTTGTGCATCATCTGGGACGGTTTGCTGTAGCGCACAGGCACGCTGTTCTTCAACAGCGCCGACAGGTTGCTGAGCTGTGACATGCTCTTGTCCAGAATGACGCGGACTCTCACTCCTCGCGCCTGTAAAACAGGAGAGGCCGTAATCATACAGATACAGATTTAACAGATTCTTTAGTTTACACCTGACGCTCAATTTAACAGACTTATCGAAAAATGTATCGCATCTAAATGGCAGCATAGCAAAAAATAATCACAAAGTTGTAGATGGTAAAGAACAAAAGTCCATTAAGTAGACTAAAGCACCTACCAGCTCTGACAGGGTTTTTCTCAGCTACAATTTTAGATACAATGAATTTTCAGCTAAGTTTCTTGAATTGAATGTTGCGTTACTTCTCAGAAATCTACAAAACATAGGATCTTTGTCACAGCCTTTCTTAACTATGAAAACCAGACGTCTGAAGTGTCTGTCAAGTTGAAGTGCTACCTAAAAGAATGTAAGGATTATATAGGCAAACATTCCTACAGACAAGGAGGGATTTATAACCAGACCACAGTAGACAAAAAAAAAAAAACCTCAATTACAACAGGGGTGGTTGTATTGGTTTATTCCTATAAATCATAATTGAAATACTTCATACAATAGCTTTTTTAACGACGGATGAAACAAATCCTTAATGACGGTTGGTTTCCAAAACGTGACCGTTGTTATTTGAATGATTATTATTATTATTATTATTATTATTATTATTATTATTATTATTATTATTCAGAAGAAGAAGCCTATTCATGTGGAACAAGCCCACACCTAAGGGGCCGTAATAAACTTGAAATTGAAGCTTCCAAAGAATATTAAGGTGTTCATCAGGAAGAAGTAAGAGCAGGTAAATTGATATACAGAAAGCAAATCAAATTAACAAATAGATATATTCAAATGCAAGGAGAATATCATTAGGGTAGTAATGCACTGCATCACTGCTTGAACTTCTGCAGTTCCAACTGCATGACAAGGGTCAAGGGTCAAAGTACTGCCGTCGATTTTGGAAGCGGAAGAAAATGACGTCGAAATGCGGGGTGGCGCCTTCGGTGCACCTCACGTGGTGCACCGCAGGCATTGCCAAGGGGTGTTTTTGCACGTCCCTTCGGCCCCTAGCTGCAGCCCCTTTCGTTCCTTTTACTGTAGCTCCGTTTATATTCTCTCTCCCTTCCATCTGACCTTCAACCGTGAGGTTTTCCTCCTGTTATGCCTTTCAGACCTTCCTCTGTCAGTTTCAGCCCTGTGGCCTAAATTTTATGTCCCAGCAATCTTAACCTTAACCTTCAACCTCTGTGTGCAAAGGTCTTACACGAGAAGGGAAGTTGGGGAACTTCTGACCGACAGAGACTAATGGCCACTGGCGTGAGTCACTTCGCGAACCACTGCGAACTGTACTCGAGACTGTCGTGAAAAAGTTCAGGCAGCAAAATGGAACGGAGTTAGGAGAGAACACAGAATTTAGGCCAAAGGTCAATGAGCGCTGGCACCTACGTCGAGGTCATTCAAAAAGATCATGTATAAGAAAAATGAGAGAAAAATGACTAAGAATTTGAGAAAAAAGGTTTTTCATATGGACACTGACAGTAGGAAGGTCTGAAAGGTTTAAGAGGAGGTTTTCAACCCTTGCAGTTGCACGATTGAAAAATTGTTAGAAGGAGGTTGAGGAGAGTACGACGGAGAGAAAGAGAACGTGAACAGAGGTGCAGTAAAAGAAATTAGGCCCCGGAAGGGACGCCGCAAAGACCCTCAAGTGATGCCTACAGTGCACCGTGTGGGGTGCACTGACGGCACTAACTCCCAACAGGAAACAGGAACATGAAATTTATGCTGCCGATCCATTCATCAGCACTCGAGGCAGAGAAAAGAAGTTGGAGTGGCTGGACAGCAAAAAGGAAGCAGGAATGGAGGTCACGTAAACGGTCAAGCACCCTTCAATCATGCTTACAGTGCACCACATGACCTCCAGGAAGGTGTTAACAACCTAGTTCAAGCGAAGATGCAACGCATTACTACCCTAAAACAATTCTTGTATTTTATTTTATTTTTTTTTATATTTTTATCTTCTTATTTATTGATTTATCTTTTTCTTCCCTCAAAAGATCTCTTCGTTCTGTATTTCCCACGACTTCTTTACCTTCATTCAAACGAGCTCCTTCATTCAAACGAGCTCCTTCATTCAAATGAGCTCCTTAACATTTATTGGAAGCTTCTTGAATTTCAGGTCAATGGCCCCTTTTGTGGGCTTCTTGTTCCATATGAGAATTCATCAGAATAACGTTAATAATAATAACTGATGGTAACTTTAGGTGCCTGACTTCCCGCCAAGTAACAAATTCTGTTACGTGACTAGACTAAAGACGTCTGAAGTGGCCCCGTCCAGCCGACTCCAAATTTGCCGTTAATCCATCCCAGAGTCCAGAAAAAATAAAAAAGAGAACAAGTGGTCGATAACGATACACAATCCCACGCTGTAAAAGAAAAGAAACATGTATCAGACTTGGATTGAAAAAATTTGAACCGACCTTTGCGCGAACAATCGCATGGATCAGGTCGGAGGAGGAGATCAGGTACACACAGATGAGCAGAGACTTCTCCGCGGCGTCCAGAACGTTCACCATGTGGATCAGTGACGTGCTTTCCGGCAGAGGGTCGTAGGCCAGGCTCGAACTTCTCTCGTTTGGTGTGCTCTCCTCCTCCTCGTTCCCCCGCGGAGTTTCGTCGTCTTCCGGAGGAGTTACTCCCAGACGGATATTCTGCGGGGGGCCAGAAGAAGAATCTCCGCCCGCGGGCACTTCGCGTGCGTCCGCAAGACGCCTCTCGCAAGCCATGCTAGCTAGGATGCCCTCATCGGGGAAAAACAGGACTCTGTAGTAGACGGTTTCGTCGGCACCCTTATCACCACTGCGCAAGTGAGCGCAACAGTACCGGACACACTTATAAACCACCTCCGTCCCGATCAGAAACACAATCACAGAGAGAGCGCGTTTGGCCCACTGCCTCCACAGGAAGTGCGCCATTCTTCACCCGTACCGATAGATAGGCCTAGTAGCAGCAGACCACCGGCCGCCCCGGGGGAATCCGGCGCAAAGAAAGTCTGCAGTATAGGTCTAGCAGGCCTAGTAATCCTCTTCCACCAGACACTCCTCTACGATTTTCGCCAGGCTCGGGTTCTCCAGAGCAGCTGCCACTCTCTCCTTGTCGTTAATTTGCTTGTTTACTGAAAGAGGGAACGGCAGGTTAGGGGTGGCGATTCTCCAGACCTCGAGCGAGATACGGTAACACCTCAAGTTAAGAGACTACTTCTGTACTTTTCAGCTGTGGTAATTTAGGGACTTTGTTACTTAACAGACACTGTTACTTATATGAATGTAGAAAATATTGAAGTGTAGGTTGTAACACTTTGTTACTTAACACACTGTTACTTATCAGAAAGCCACAAGCCCGAAGTGTCTGTTACGTTGAAGCGCTACCGTCAAACATTTTTTTGTATTATAACAATTTCCAGACTTAGAAAATCCTATTCTTTAAAATATTCTGTATCAAAGAATTTTTAGACCGAAGAATCTATTCTTTAACATATTTTGTGTTGGAAAAATATTTAGACCTGAAAGACTATTCTTTAAAATATTTTGTTGGAAAAATATTTAGACCTGAAAGACTATTCTTTAAAATATTTTGTTAGAAAAATATTTAGACATGAAAGACTATTCTTTAAAATATTTTGTTGGAAAAATATTTAGACCTGAAAGACTATTCTTTAAAATATTTTGTTGGAAAAATATTTAGACCTGAAATACTATTCTTTAAAATATTTTGTTGGAAAAATATTTTGACCTGAAAGACTATTCTTTTTTTCTCAGCATCTTTTCCCACATCTGTGTGGGGTCGATGTTTCTGACAACTTTCCTCCTCCCCAACCTGGCTAGGTCAAACGCATTGTCCTCAGACTATGGCTGTCTGTCTCCC
Source organism: Macrobrachium rosenbergii (assembly GCF_040412425.1). Lineage (NCBI taxonomy): Eukaryota > Metazoa > Arthropoda > Malacostraca > Decapoda > Palaemonidae > Macrobrachium > Macrobrachium rosenbergii. The sequence goes on from NW_027100729.1 coordinate 464,488, forward strand.
AGATCTTCTCAAACTACATCCATCTCCTTCTCGCTCTCCTACCAGGTGCCTCCATCTGCACCACTCTCCTCCCTATATATGTCTCGTCCCTCCTCATCACGTGGCCATGCCACTTCGGTCTTCTTTTATACTTCTACCACTTTAGTAGTCCTCTTATTCTTTCAGTTGTTGATCCTGTTCATTTCTGTTACTCCACACATCCGCCCGAGCGTTTCATCTCTACCGCAACCAACTGCCTCTCTTGCGCCCTCTTTGCCGGCCACGTTTCTGCTCCGTACGTCAAAGCTGGTCTCACTACTGCCTTATACACTCTTCCTTTAACCTGATATCTTTCTCCAATTTTTGCATCCAGCCTGCATTCTGCGTGTTATTTCTACCTCCAAGTTTCCATCATCAGCCACTGTTGAACCAAGAGACCTAAATTTTTCTACTCAGTTCAACCTTGTCCCTTCCGTGCTAATCTCGGAGTCTTGGTCTTCGTTAAAACTTAGGTATTCGGTCTTCTTCCTGCTGATCTTTAACCCTCTGTTTTCCAGTACCTTCCTCCACTGCTCTAGTTTTGACTCCACTACCCCTCTGTTGGTGCTGTAAATCATGATGTCATCAGCAAACAATATGCACCAGGGTGATTGATCTCTTATTCCTTGAGACAGTAAATCCATAATCGGGTCAAAAAGATATGGACTCAGAGCAGATCCCTGATGTAAACCAACTCTTACTGGTACCATTCCGTTGACCCAAAACTGCTTCTAGTCTGTGTTTTTGTTCCTTTATACACCTCCAAACCTCTTGGCGTGGTACTCCATCGTATGCCTTTTCCAGATCTGCGAACACTATGCGCAGTCCTTTCTGCTTTTGCCTTCAATGTTTTCTTTGATCTGTTATTCTTTCCCAGATTTTCATGGTGAGAGACATAAGCTTTATTCCTCTGTAGTTTGCACAATCCTGGATGTCACCCTCCATCTTTAGAGATAGGCACAAGAAAGGTTTCTCTCCGTTTTTTTTGGTTCATCTTTCTGACTTCATATTTTCTCTGCTAGGTCCCACAGCAGTCTATTCCTTCTTCTCCCAGGCTCTTCCACACCCCTGCAGGAATTCAATCAGGTCCTGTTGGTATCATCTTCTTTATTTTCTTCTTTACTTCCTTCCTGCTAATAGTGTGTGTCATACCAAGGTTCTGGAATTCACCTTCAAAGAATTTTCTAGGATTTTCTTCCATTAACAGGTGTTCATAACATTCTTTCCACCAATTCTTTATCTCATCCTCGTTGCGTAAAACCACTCCATGCCCCTTCTTAACCTGTTTTATGTGGGAGTAGTCTTTAGCGTTCTCGTCCCTCGACTTTGCAGTTCAGCGAGTTTTTCCCTCCCCCCCAGGTGTTTCCAGCTCTTCGTACGCGTGCAGCCGCCTTCTTCACTTGTTTCTCATGTCCTTTTTGCATCTTTTTCCTCTTCATCATTCCACCATCAGGTTTCCTTATCGTCAGGAGGCTTCTTTCCCGATGTCTCTCCGCACACACACACACTCTCTTCATCGCCACTGCCTTTGTGATTCCGCCATTCTTGCACTCTCTCTCTAGCAATCAAACTTCCCTCAATACTCCCTCCTTATATTCCTGCCTCGCTTCCTCCTCTTGCTGTGTTCCTTATTCCCGAGTCCATTACCACCACCCTGTGCTGTGTTGCCACACACCGTCCATTTAAAACTTTACAATGTCTCACCTCTCTCTGATGTGATCTTCTGCAACGAGGAGGTCTGTATGACTTTCTCTTGCCCCGCTCTTGTGTGTGATGTCCTGATTTCCTTTCTTTTCAAACCAGGTGTTGACAAGAGCCAAATCAAATGACACTGCGCAGTCCACAACTTAGAAGGCTACTGTATATTCTTTAAAATATTTTGTTGGAAGAATATTTAGACCTAGAAGACTATGTTCTTCAAAAGATTTTGTATGAGGACAACATTTAGATGTAGAAGACTCTATTTAAAACATTTAGATTTAGAAGACTATTCTTTGAAATATTACGTATCAGAACATTGCCTAGACCTGGGACGTAGTCTAGTACATCAAGCCGTACAAAACATGAAACAAGATGTACAAACCATCTTCTTCTGTGCTATGGCTGCCAGGAGCCAGGGAAATGTCTAGCTTGTAGGAATACGGAAGAGTTCGGCTGAGTTTGACGCGTATGCAAAGCCCAATCAGCGTCGCCAGGGAGCAGTGCGGAACGGTTGGGACGAACTCGATCCTGATCAGGTACTTGTCTTCGTTGAATTTCGAGACCTGCGGAAAGAGGGATGCGGTAGTTTTCGGGTGTGTCGTGTTGGACTACAGCAGCACCTTAACTTAACAGGCAGTTTGGGGATCTGGCATTTTGATCAGTAACTAAGTCTGTTAAGGAACAAAGATTCTATATTATAGCCTGCAGCTGAATATTTTCTACATTTCTCATTGAAATATTTTATTAGATGTCTTGCAGCCAACAGCAATCCCATATAGTTCCTGACATAAACTAAACTGTACTTTACACTTAACAGTCAATTTAAGAGATTTATCTCTATATTTATCGCATCCACAATGTCGACATAACCAAAATTATGAAAATGTCACTGATAAGAACAGAAGTACAGAAGAAGTCTCTGATACTGGAAACAGACCGTTTAAGTATATAAAGACTTCAGATATTCTTGAGAACAACCACACGAGACTTAAGAATAATTAAGACTACGGGACATACACACAGTAAACCCCCCCCTATTCGCGGTCTCACTATTCGCGGATTTCTCTGTGGAACACACATACACATTATTTGCGGTATTTTTCACCGAGGAATATTCACTAATCGCTGTATTTTCACATCGTTTTCATGACTAAATGCACTTTTTGTGATAAAACTATTAAAATACTCAGGTATAAGAGACTAAGAATGAAGCCTGACCACGATTCCTTCCTCGCGAATGACCTGCAAATCTTCTAAGGTTGCATCTTTCTCCGGGTCCCTGATCAGCCGCAGGATATCTGTAGAGAGACGGAAAATTAAAACCAAATTAAGAATGTAATGTTCCAAGAATATTTCTGCAAAAGCCTTCTTAAGAAGGTAATGACGATACCATTCACTACAATCCGTCAGCCGTCTTCTGAAATCGATTTTGTTTCGTACGCAAGCCAATAATTTTAAATATATTTTATGCTCTTCACAGAATACTCACCTTGAACTTTTAGTACCCTAGCGGCCTACAAAATCTAAAGGTGGCTTACCGTAAACAGTACCAGCGATGTCTTGCAATTCCTGGTCATTGGAATCTCCAGACATCATGTGGAATTCAGTTCAGTACCTGAAAAAATGAAACATCTCGTCAAATTTCTTAGAATAGGTTGCTTAGCCAAACTGCAGGGCGATGTCTGTATTGCCATAATTTTTTCATGGTTCATAATTGTATAAACCATATATATTGGATATTCAAAATTTTTTTTATACATTTGTTACACTTGACAGTCAGCAATCTGTCTTCCCCCTAGACCCTACTCTTGTCATTCTAGCCTTTCATCAATCTATACTTAAAGACTAGAATTCTTTAAGTATAGATTGATGGGAACAGGCTAGAATGATGGGAGTAGGGTCTAGGGAAGAAGACGGAAGTTCCCAAGTACTGTAATCAAGTGGGCAGTTTGTGGAATACAGAATTTTTTCAGCGCCGAGAGGGAAATTGACAGTCGAAAGGCTTCAAAGGTGTAACAGGAGGAAAACCTCACAGTTGCACTGTGAAACAATAATTAGAAGAGGGTTGAGGAAAGTAAGATGGAAGAAAGAGAATATGAAAGGAGGTGCAGTAAAAGGAACGAAAGGGGTTGCAGCTAGGGGCTGAGGGGATGCTGCAGCCCCTCTCATTCCTTTTACTGTACCTCAGTTCCTATTCTTACTTTCCTTAACCCTCTCCTAACAATTGTTTCATAATGCTTTCACGCCATTTTTACTGTCAATTTCCGTTTCAGCGCTGAATGACCTTACAGGTCTTAGTGCTTGGCCTAGATTCTATATTCTAGTCTATTCTGCATTACGCAGTCAAATGCAGAATCAAAATGATCCTAAAGAAATATATATGAAATACTTCTAGAATAAAATGAAAGGGTAAACGACTATTTCAGACTGCAATACACATTTAAAATGTTTTCGGCCCAAAGTAATTTCTCAGGAAACTTGCGAAGCTTCTGAGTGCATGAACAACGATTATTCAATGTAAGTCACAGAATTTGAGAGATTGCATCATTGTGAAAATGTTCTTCATACAGAATTATTGCCAATGATGTGGAAATGTCAAATTGCTGAATATTTCAATGTTGAACTTATGGCCAAAGTTTGTGGTAACGTAGGAATCGGTTTCATTTTATCCCCACAAAGACCAGTAAGCCTTACTTTATATTCCCTGTAAGGGGGCAGTGCCATTAGTGCACCTCACGGGTGCACTGTAGGCTTTACTTGAGGTCCTCTGCAACCGCTTTCAGTCCTTTGACCGTACCTCTGTTCATATTCTCTTTCTTCCATCTTACTCTCCTCAACCCTCTTGACAATTGTTTCGTAGTACAACTGCAGATGGTATTCCTCCTGTTACACCTTTCAAACCTTTTTATTCCTCTCGGCTTCCCTTCCGATCCCCGGGATTTGCGGGGGATGCGTACCACTAGCCCCCGCAAACAGCTCAAATCCATGCATACTTAAAACCCCTCTAAAAACAGTTATAACTGCCCATTTTGATCATTCAAAACACCAAAAAAAAACCTCTAAAAATGCTTATACCTGAACATTTTAATAGTTTTATCACAAAAAGTGCACTGAGTCATGAAAATTATGTGAAAATACAGTAATTTGTGAATATTTCTCTTAAAAATTCTGCAAATAGGCGAATTTTCTGCGAATAATGTCTATATATCTTCCACAGAAAAATTTTGCAAATCGCTGAGTGCGCGAATCCTGGGTATCGTCAGTGCAAAGATGTTTTTCACAAACTCAAAGTTTAGGGGCATGTTTAAGTGACCTACAAAACACAAACTAAATTATGAACATGGTATATATTTTTTATTGTAATTATTATCAGAAAACAATCTGCATAGACTAATTACACTAAATAGTAATGCTGTGTAGGTGGTATGTACGAGTTGATGCTTTGTGCTAACCTGATTCTGGGGGGCAGAATCATACCCTAGCACGGTGAAACCTTTGCAAAGTATGGCAGATTTATCTAGAATACATGGAGCCGCTAGATGCAAGCTGTTTCAGCTTTGTTATAACAGAACGGCGCTGATAAAACTGTATCTGTCCGCATCCCAGATTTATAAGTTAAACGCGCAGTCCTACGTAGATGTGGGTATAGAAAATGCTCTTTTGGAAGACGGACGTTACGAACAGGTACGGGCAGTCACGTAGGATGTTATACCTTAGGTTAGGATCACAGGATATATACTTAGGGACAATTTGATGATGCAAGAGGTATACTGTATAAATGGTGACACTTTTACTATGGGCTTATATTTTAATTCCTGGAGGGGGTAGTGCACTTCATGCAGTGTGCCGTAAGCATTACTTGATACGGTTCCTTTTGTTGTACCTCTGTTCATATTCTTTTTGTTCCACCTTACTTTCCTCAACCCTCTCCTGACAATTATTTCATAGTGCAACTGCAAAAGGGTTTTTCCTCCTGTTACACCTTTCAAACCTGTCCGCAAATGTATCCTCAGCCCATTACAATACCCACACCTAACAGATTAGTGAGAAACCAAATCTTTTAGGTCGGTAACGTCAGGTTAAGCTGGATAGAACCCAGTAATTTAAGTTAGGTAATGAACTGCTTATCCAAGTAAAACCCTGGTTTATCAGTGAGGGGCAGCGATTTTTATTAGATTTAGGGCAGGTTATAGTGGGTTAACCAAGCATTTTGAAAGGATGTTAACTGCAAATTCAGCCGATAATTGCACTGATAAAAAACATAGCTAAAACCAGACATCAAAAGGATTACAACGAGCAATATAATAGGTAAAATTTTACTCTTCATACCTGGGCCAACTCACGAACTATGAATTCTGAAACTTGAAACAAAGGTGGCAAATATCTCGGTAATGGCAAATTTGCGATAGATATCAGCATGATTTCTGCATTAAGCATTTGCAGTGACCTAAGAACACAACAAAAATTCCGATAATGAGGACTGATATTGAAGTAATGTGCTGTAATAGCCTAAATTTATGATGAAAGGACGGTACTGATATCTTGGTCACTGGGGTAACTGCCCTAGCCCAGCTTAGCCTATTTGTTTCGGATGGAATGTCAAGGAAGGATGATTATTGAAGTTGATGAGACAAAGTTTTAAAAATACAATACAGACACCACCCTCCTTACAAACGAGTCGTGTTCCGGGATGCCATATGTATGCTGAAGTGTTTGTGAGTTGGGTACTGTACTCTCCACGCCTATTTAAGTACAATATGATATAAAATCAATAGAGTACTGTATGTGTTTTCATCCTAAAACACACTACACTGTATGTGCAGAACAGACGTGCAAAACAATTTGAACCTACGGGTGGCAAAGAGGAGTGCTCTGAACACAATTTTAACTTGCGATCCCATTTGTTTGTACGCCTGAATGTTTGTAAGTAGGGTGGTGTCGGTAACTGCATAAATGGCAAAATAGTAATCAAAATGTATAATGAAAAAATGACATTGATTTTTTGGCCGCTAGGGCTTTGGGTAATTACGCTAGCCTAGCCTAATCGATTCTAACAGAAACTTGGATAAATAACTATTCAAAAAGGGTGAATAATACAGTAGTTATACATAAATGGCAAAAGTATTGCCAGAAATTTATGATGAATGAATGGTATCAATACCCCAGCCACTACCCTTGGGTAAGTACCCTAGCCTAGCCTAGCCTATTTGCTGCCGACGGAAGCACTTTGTGAATAATTATTCAAAAATTAATGAGAACAAAATTAGGAAATACAGTAGTAATACATAAATATATATCAACATCTCAGTGCCTGGTCACTACCCCAGGGTAAGTACCCTAGCCTGGCCTAATCGGTCCTAACGAGCCAAGGGGACGGATAATGATTAGAACTGACGGGAAATATTAAATGACACAGAAATAAGGCAGACGTGGGCAGGTAATCGCCATTACTGGGGCAATAATGACAGGTCTGCTGTGACGTACCCTAATGGCTCCTGACGGGAATGGGGGATGAATAACGATTGAAATTGACGGGAAATGTAAAATTATACAGAAAAATGGCAAAAACAGACAGAAAGAGGCAAGTAATCGCCATTATTAGGCAATGAATAATAACGTCTGGCGCACGGTGCCCTAACCTACCCTCATCGCTCCTGACGGGAATGGGGGATAAATAACGATTAAGATTGACGGGAAATGTAAAATGATAAAGAAATATGGCAAAAATAGACACAAACAGACAAGTAATCGCCATTATTAGACAATAAAAAATGATACGGTCGGGTATACGGTAACGCTGCCGCCTGCCCATCTTGAGGGTATGGCAGCCTATTTAGCGAATATTTCTACTTAAAAATCAATCAGATCATTAAAATTTCTTTTGATTTCGACATAAATGGCGGGCTGGGGTCTCTGTGGCGACACAGACCTCAATAAATAGACGAGTTCGTCGTCACCATTATTATCTATAATCTTCTCCTCCGATGACGTCAGGTTGTTTACGTGGAGGCGTTCGGCGAAAATGTTTCGCTTTTTTAATTTAAAATTTTAAGCTTAATGATGAAATATAATAAATTTAGAACACACAAAATATAAATTTGTAATTTTTAAGTACGGATTTTATTTAATGTGTGCGTTATTGGCTAAAATAGGCAATTATGAAGACATAATTAACGATGATGCTCGACAAAACGCCTCCGAACTTAGCAATGTTCGGCGGAGATGTTTTGCTTTATTATTTAAAATTTTAAGCTTAGCGATGAAATATAATCAATCTAGAATATACAAAATCTAATCTTTAAATTTCTATAGAGTTATTTTTATCTAATTTGTGCATCAATGGCTGAAATAGGCGATTGTGAAGACATAATTAACGATTATAATCGACAAAACGCCTCCGTTCTGAGCGAGTTTGGCGGAATGCTTTGCTGTTTTATTTAATTTTTTAAGAAGGATAACGATAAAATATAATCTATTCTAAATATGAAAAATGTAATTTTTGTGATTTATAAATGTATAATAATTAATTTATACAGTGATGTATTATATACATTTACGATACGTTTTAAATGTATGGGATACATTATGTCGATGCATTTTAGGATGATCAATTAAAAAGCCAAGGTGGTCCCAAGTCTCAAACACTAACCTTCAAGAACGAAATCAAATACCTGAAGGAAAGAGCAGAAGCAAGAACAGCAGCAATGAGATATATGTCATCTTTGAAGGATGGTGCAAATGAACATGTACAGAAAACGTACTACATAGCCTGCACCATAGCCTAAAGCTAACAGAGGTACAAAAGGAAACTCTGGAAGTTACAGAACAAGGCAATGAGACTCATGCTTGGGGCACCCATGTGGACAAGACTGTGCAACCTCAGGCTTGAGACTAACATGCCAAAAGTAGAAGATAGGATTGCACAGAGGAATGCCAGTACAATGGCAAAAATCTTCCTCTCAGAGAGAGACTCAATCTCCAAGACCAGAACAAAGGGAGAACTAAATAAACATCCAGAGATTCGAGAGCCGAACTCCTACGGAAAAGACCAAAGTGACAACATCAAGAGGTTAGATATGGCAGAGGCAATGCTGAACATGAGACCAGACACAGCGCAGGATGTGCAACATATCCCGCCCTGGAAAAAGGATTATGCAAAATTCCATTACACACACCTTCCCAGAGCAAAAGAAGACTGCTCAAGAGAGGAACTAAGAGCAGCAGCCTACGAGTCTATCAGGAACACTGAAATCCTGGGGCCCAAACATACTACACAGACGGCACTGTGGATCCAGAAAATAAAACTACTGGAGCAGCAGTATATTCAAACAATTTCCAAGCATGCTGGAGAACATCAAACTGTGCCTCAACAATGCAGACAGAATTAGTAGCGATAAGACAGGCACTACTGTACTCTCTGGAGAATGAGGAAGGACCCGTCATCATCCACACTGACTCCAAATCCTCCATGCAGGCCTTGCAACAAATTAGAATTAAAGAGAACAAGGCCTTGCTGGCTGGGATCAAGTCACTGCTCTACCAGCACAGCGAAAGAGGAAGACCAGTCACTATGAACTGGATACCGAGTCACATAGGTACATTGACAGAGTGCAGATCCACATACAACCTGCACTACAACAGATCAAAAATGCCATAAAACCGCTCATGAAAGCAAACATGCTGGAAGACCTACGGGCATGGACAGATCACTCCCCGACTGCCAGATGGTACAAATGGGCAACCGACCTAGTGCCTCCCCCCATAGACAGGCACACACCGAGAAAACTAGCTGTATGTATTCACAGACTAAGGCTAGGATACAGAGCCTGCTGGGAAATTGTTAACCCCAGTGTCAGACCATGTGAGCACTGTGAGGAAGAAACACAGCAGCCTCTCCTACACTACCTGCTAGAATGCAGAGAGACAGCACTGCTCAGAGGCGAAGTACAAGCTGATGTAAACTCACCAGACGCAGCTAAAATAGCAGCAACACTTGCAAAGGCAATAGTCGAGGACATCGACACACATGCCCAGCTGCTAGTAAATTTACCGCCACCAAGATAGAACAATGCAATGAGAATACTCAAACTTCTCACTTTCTACTTTCCAGCTGAATTAAGTAATGTAATGTTAAGTGCGTTCAGAGTGGCACTGGGCACCAACTCACTTAACATGTACTTTCATACTACCACTACAAACAAACCAAGATGGCCCTCTATAACTACCACCATCATCCTCCTCAACTCATCCCATCCCCTCACCGTAAGGCCCTATACACATCATCTCTGTCTTATTCCAACTAAACTACTCTACCACTAAGAATACTCTGCAGGGACTCTAGGGTTGAAAGGGTTGGACAACCCCACCTGCAATGTTTCTCTATTTTTCTTTCAAAGGCCTCACATCTTCAGACTACTACTATCCGTGACATGATGGCCCCCTCCCACTACAACCATCATCCTTCCTCCATCCACAACTGTCTCTACTACTAAATCTCTTTCACGTTTCCTATAACAAATGACCTTCTGAAATTTTCGGATCACCTGCGGGCCACAAACAAGGGAAAGGCCCGTGCCAACACAAGAGTTGGCTTAATACAATACAACAACAACATCAAGTCTCAAGTCACTATCGGCCCCTACGTTGTCCCCCACGGTGCCAAATGCACTTCTCTGGCGTTTTCAAGGCCTCCCGTCCCTGTTTCCACCTTCTGATCCGTCGGAGCAATGTACTTCTGGTTGTTCCCCATCCGACTTTCCCTAGCAAATCTTTCCATTCTAATCAGAAGCTAAATTGTATTTGCGTTGTGTAACTTATACTGCCTCCAAATGCCATAGAACGGAATGTTTGATGTGGCACCGTCGCCCTACTCGCCATGAAGGACTGAGAAGAACGGATAGAATCCGCCCAATCATGCAATCCAATGCAGAATTTTCTAATCTTAAAAATCATTCAAATAGATGTAATACCAGTATTAATCATTCTGGCTTCTCTGTTTTGGGCCAAACAAGTCATCCACACGAACTGCTCATTTTAGAATCGTTATTAGTAATATGAATTCACTTTTTCATCGTCAAAATAAGAGATGGAGCATCGGCTGTTTGCCGAGAAGTTTCGTTTCTGTTAACGGAATGAGAATCTAAATGCGTAAACGACACGAACTAAAAATTAGGAAGGCTGACTGTCTGTCCTTATTCCTCAGTGAACGAAAAATAAACCTACTGGCTTGGATTTCATGTCGCTAACTTTTGAGCGCTTCAAAGATTAAGATAAACTAATAGACTGGCGTATTCCTCCGCCATTCCGACAACGAGAAGGGGGACAAGTCACGTCACGTGATCGAATTCCTGTCACTGTCTCGCTCACGACTTCTCCCGTCGGTTATTTAGGGAATACGTTACCACTTTAAGCCTTTATTGTCGAGTGCTCGGCTATTATCGGCAGCCATGGACAGCCTGAGGAATCGTCGACTATCCAGGAACAACTCCGTCGTGAAAACAACGGTCGGAGGCGTGAAAATACGAAACTATTTTTGTGGACTGGGGAAGACGCCATTACTCGACGTTACGTCCTGAGCGTGGAATCTGTCGTCGTGTAGATGACGTTCTTAAATACGTCTAAGTAACGACCTTATTCGACACGTCGTCGGGCAAATAAGGAAATGCGAGCTGCCAGGTCGTGGACTTAACGAGGATCAGCTTAATAATGCAGGTTCGTCGTTCTTAATTTGCTCTCTCTCTCTCTCTCTCTCTCACTTCAACAAATCCAATGAGAATTAAAACGCGCGAAAACATTCGGAATGATCCAATGAGAATTAAAATGCAAAAATAATTACGTTTCTATATTAACTAATATATATATATATATATGAAATTTTTTATCACACCGTGTGATTTATATATATATATATACTCACAATAATCATATACTTTCCTTTACTATTCACACTGGTAACTGTGTTCAAAGTGCATTTCTGCAAGACTGAAACTTGGAAAAAATCCTAAATTATTTACCTATAATTTTATTTTTCGTTGTGATAAATATTAGATTTTTGTTTATATATATATATATATATATATATATATATATATATATATATATATATATATATATATATATAGAATATTTTTATTTAATTTTTATTTGGATTCGCTGCCAATTGCTCACAAATTTCCAAATATTTAGCGTTGCCCACAATCATTCAGCAGTAATAATAACAAAAACATAATAATAAAAAAGTTGCTGTTTTATAAAAAAAAAAAACAAAATCTGATAATAGGTTCTCTCTACGCTATCCGGGCATGTAATTACCGGGTCTTTAAATGTCCGTTTGTACTTGTTTAGAAGTGTTAAACATGACTGAAAATACCCAGAACGAAGAGAAAACAAGATGGGGCAGAGGAAAGATAAGAAAATCCTTTGAAACTGAGAAAAAAAAAGGAAAGAATAAGTAGTATTTGTCAACCGCCGATGACGCCATGGCCTGTCCGAGTGAGGTTGTCGAGTGACAGGAAATATTACTCCCGTTTCTTATATATTTATGAAGTCCTTTCTTACTTTTGTACATTTACATATAAACTAATTAAAATATGTATATTTTGTACTCCTAAAAATTTTGTATGGCGAAGTTGACAAATGTCTTTTTGGTGGGATTCTAGTGGACAAAA